>NC_092333.1:328470000-328727500 GCF_046630445.1 Rutidosis leptorrhynchoides | reverse complement strand
ATATTTTGCATTTTATGTACATGCATGATAGTAAAATGCAAAAATTAAAGTTTTGGGTGGGTTTAATGCTTTGGCCGAAATATTGGGGACCCAAAATGGGTTTTGGGTCTTCCACTTTGGTCATATTTTGGTTGCATGTTGAGTTCACAATCAAGCCTTGACCTTGTGTTTGTTTGGTTTCATGTTTGGTTGAATTAATCTATTCATTTGGTATGTAATATTAATTCATTCATGTGGTTGTAATATTCATTCAATATGGTTTGTAATTTTATTATTTTGGTTATGTAATTTATTTTATATTTGGTATGTAAAATAGATTAGGTTGTATTTTCATTTTCTAAAAAAATGTATTAGGATATATTTTTTGTAAAAATGAAGATACAAGATGAAGACTTGGAAGATGCATTTGGATGCAAGATTAAGTGGGAGATTTTGAAATCTCCTACTTAGTGTTATAACCCTTAACCGGTGACATTTGTTTTCGGCTAAAAAAATGTCTACCAAATCGGCTTGATTGTGAACACATTTGTTTGCATGCGTGGTTGTTTTATTTCTTGTATGATTGTGGATTGTGTATGTTACTACTACAAGTTGTCACACAAGTTAACAAGAAGCATAACTACAATTTAATTGGTTAAATTATTAACGACATGCAAAACGTCAATTTAATTGGTTAAATTAAAAACGGCTAAAAGGACATTAATAAACGGTTATTAAGAACATGATAAGGATCATATATATAAAATGGTTTATATCAAGTAATTGGCTAAAATTACTAGACTTGAAAATGGATTTCAAATAAACCATACACTAAATGCATGTTGGTGTATGGCATAAATGTTTTCTCAAACTAGAATTAAAGAAAACTTAAAACCCTTTACACAAGGTCAACAAGTTTAAACGCCATCCTATTGTATGACACTTAAAAATATTAGGGAACTTATAATGGGATAAAGGTCACCTAACCGTTATGAGCAAACTAATATGATTAAGGTAAATTTTGCACACTTGTGGGATAAAGGTCACCTAACCACTTGTATGCTAAGTTTACATGTCTATACAAGTAGGACGACTTGATTTGGAAATCATGAACTTAGGGTCACCGAAGCATGATTAACAAATAGGCGTTGATGGGATAATATGCCATGCAAAAGGATTGCATGATCCTATAACTTAGAAGTTGCAAAAGGATTGCAATTGTCATACAATGACTACCTAGCTAAATCAAATGACGGGATAAAGGTCACCTAACCGAAATTTGGTTTACCGTTAGATTCTAAAATTTAATAAATATCAATTGGATTTAAAGGGTATTGTTTATTAAATTTAAAATCGATACTTAAATAAACTTTGTTAAATTTTGTAGATGGCTGCCAATAACAACAACATGCAAAACGCACCAATTAACTTGAACAACCTATCGTTAAGGTCTCTCCTCGAGAAAGACAAACTCAACCATACGAACTTTATGGATTGGTTCCGCAATCTTAGGATTGTCCTCAAACTTGAGGATAAGGCGTATGTGTTGGAAGACCCCATTCCCGATCAACCCGACAAGGATGATACGGAAGGCATGGCTTATTGGGATAAGTATTGCTCCGATTCGGTACAAGTCGCTTGCCTAATGCTTGGGACTATGATACCCGAACTCCAAAAGGATTTCGAGCATCATACTGCATACGACATGATCACGCAATTGAAGGAGATGTTCCTTCAACAAGCACGTGTCGAGTGCTTCGAGACCGTTCGAGCGCTTCATGCATGTCGTATGGACGACTCCCAATCCGTTTCATCTTATGTCCTTAAGATGAAAAGCCTCATTGATCGCGCAAACCGTCTTAATCTCAACATATCTAATGAGCTAGCCACGGATATTATCCTAAACTCCTTGTCAAAGAGGTTTGACCAATTTGTAATTAATTACAATATGAATGGGATGGATAAGACCATTGGCGAACTTCATGGCATGCTTAGGACTTCGGAAACTAGCATGGGTAAGAGGGCTTCACCCGTGCTAATGATCAATGATGGTGGGTCCAAAGGTAACAACACCTCTAAGCCAAAGGCGGCTAAGAGGAAAGGACCCGCCCATCAAGGCAAGGGAAAGGGGAGGATGGTTACCCCAACCAAAAACAAGAACAAGAAGCAAAAGGTTGCCGGACAAGAAAACCCCAAGGAAGACCCGTGCTTCGGTTGCGGTGAAATGGGTCACTGGAAACGCAACTGCCCGGTCTACCTTAAGGAGTTGAAGGAAAAGAGGGATGCGGGGCAAACCTCAGGTAATATATATATGGTATATATAGAGCTTAGTATTACTTCTTCTAATACATGGGTATTAGACACTGGATGTGGAACTCACATTTGCAATTCTTTGCAGGGGTTCAAAAGAAGTAGCAAGAAAATGGGAACATCAAGTCTCTTTATGGGTAATGGAGCCAAAGTGCAAGTGAAGGCTCAAGGAGACTTTGTATTAAAGCTTCCAAGTGGTTTGGAACTTATTTTGAACAATGTTTTGTATGCACCGGATTTATGTCGAAAAATTATTTCAGTTTCCCGTTTAAAACAATGTGGTTTTTATCTTAATTTTGTTAATGATGATATCCACATTTATTTAGATAATGTATTCTATTTTAAGGCTTCGCCTTCAAATGGAATTTATGAATTGGTTCATGATGACACATCATCTAGTAGCTCAATATACCATACTAGCACCAAGAAACTCAAATGGGATTTGAGTGATTCCTACTTATGGCATTGTCACCTTGGTCACATAAACAAGAATCAAATGCATACACTCCAAAAGAATGGCCTTTTGAAATCAAATGAACTAGACTCATTTGATGTATGTGAATCTTGTTTACAAGGCAAAATGACTAAAGCACCTTTCAAAGGGACCTACGAAAGGGCTAAGGACTTATTGGGATTAATACATTCGGATGTATGTGGACCCTTTAAGCCCATAACTAGGAATGGTGAAAGATACTTCGTTACTTTCATTGATGACTTCAGTCGTTTCGGATATGTCTACTTGTTAAGACATAAGGACGAAACTTTTGAAGCATTCAAAGAGTATCAAAACGAAGTACAAAATCAACTCAATAAGACAATCAAGGTACTTCGTACCGATAGAGGAGGTGAATACCTAAGCGATGCCTTCCAAGATCATCTTAGAAGTTGTGGGATTATCTCGCAACTTACTCCACCCGGGACACCACAGCTTAATGGTGTGTCCAAAAGGAGGAACCTAACCCTAATGGATATGGTTCGATCTATGATGGCTAGAAGCTCGTTACCTCTATCATTTTGGGGTTATTGTCTATGCTCCGCGGCTCGTATTTTAAATATGGCCCCAACCAAGAAAGTGGAACGAACTCCTCATGAGATGTGGTTTGGAAAACCTCCATCTCTATCATACTTAAAGGTATGGGGATGTGAAGCTTATCCTAAGTGTGAGGACCCATCCTTATCCACCTGGACAAAGTCTTCAACATTTGGTTCCATTGCGATAATCGACTCCAAGTAATGTCTTTAACATGAGCAAATGCACAGTGGAAGACTTAATTCGTACCTGAGAATAACATGCTTTAAAAGGTCAACATAAAGTTGGTGAGATATATAGGTTTGATGCTAGCAGCGTTATAACAACCATGGAACACAAGATTTTAAGTTTATATATAATACACTCCACGCGTATAGAAAAGACGTTGAGCACTTGGTAACCATACTTAACTAAAAGTCACAGCAGCATACTCTTAAATAAACCCTACACCGTACCAAAGTGTAGTAACGAGAACGAAGTACTGTGCAACCGTTAAATGCTGGTCGTCCAGCCCGGTTGGGGATGTCAGCCCGATAGATCTATCAACAGGATTCGCGTTTACGCTCCTCACGTAAATATTAGGTACCAAGTATAAAGAGATATGCCATGGTACAACTCAACGTAGAATTTATATTTTTGATCACTTGTGTCCATAACGTAAATCATTTATAAAAAACAGCGCATGTATTCTCAGCCCAAAAATATTTAGAGTTTAAAAGGGACTATATACTCACCATACTGTATTTTGTAGTAAAAATACATATAACATCATTGAACAAGTGTAAGGTTGGCCTCGGATTCACGAACCTATATCAGGTATATATATTAATACACATAATCGTAATTGAATAAGTTTATATATATATATATATATATATATCCTATTAATGATATTATTTTTATATTAATAATATATTTATTTTTCATCTATTTCCTCTTATATAATAAAATATTTTGTTATGTTATATGTGTTAAATATATATTTATGTATTTCATTTACTTTAACAAAACAGGAGTTCTAATTATTCTAAGTTAATATTAGTAAAAATAATGATACTAACATTAATAATATGCTTATGTTAATAATAATAATATTTATGAAAATGATAATAATTTGTATTATACACCTATCCATAATAACAATAATATTATAGTTTTGAATTTAATAATAATATCATAATTAATACTTATACTTTTAATAATTATAAGAATAGATAAAATACTTATACTTATAATGTTAACAACAATTATGTTACTTATAGTAATAATTATAATACTAATTCTAACAATAATAATAATAGTGATAATAATGATAGTAATAACAATTATATTTATAATAATAATAATAACATTAATAATAATCATAATAATTTCTAATAATAATAATAGAAATAAGAATCAAGAATATATACCCTTTTAAAAGCCTTTTTCAAAAAAATGCTCCAAGCGGGACTCGAACCCAAGACCTCTCGTATACCGAAACAAACCCTTAACCATTGAGCTGCTGCTCGTTTTCTAATTTAGATACCATATTAACTTCTTTTAACCCGTTTAAACTATCTGTTCTTATTTCTCTTCTTCTTCATGGGATTAAACAGCTAGGTACTAAACTAATCATTAAATTTGAAATCGGTTTTTGGATTTAATATCATCACATAAATGCCTGTTTCTGATACTTTAATTTAACAGACTCAAAACAATTATAAAAAGAACAGCAACAGCAACCCGTTTGAAAAATAAGAACCCGATTTCCAATTTTTGGATTTTAAATCGTTTCAGTCTATAGTTATAATACGAAATACCTTTTAAATCATACAGAGAAACTTTAGGAATCACCATTTGTACTTGAATCATCGACACAAATTTAAATTTCGCCAAGAATATCTTGTTTGACATTTTTGATTAAAAATTTGACTTGTAAAATTGGGGATCGATAAACAAATTCGAGACTTGAGATTTTCCATATAGATTAAACGAAGGTTTTCTGAGTTAATTACATTTACACAATTTAGAATTTATCACAAAATTATCTGTTTTTAAAAAAAATCGAAGGACAGGGCAGGGGCCTGTTAGTCCTCGTATTTCTGATTTAATCCAATTCATTTGAATTCTGTAAAGAGCCTCTGTAATTGTTAATAGAAAGTATGATTATCTGTTATCTCAATACACTAAAATCTGTGAATTTAAATAAGGATCATGATCGACAGATCATTATCAGGAACAGACAATTGAAGAAAATAAAAATATATAAAAAACAGGTGGCGTAAACTTTTCTAATGGTTTTGTTGTATCAAGGATTTTATTCGATATGTTCTTTGATTTAAAGTCAGAAACAAAAAAAAAACCTGTAGATTGAGAGTGATATGAAACATAATACATATTTTCTTATATATATATATATATATATATATATATATATATATATATATATATATATATATATTTACATAATACCATATAGTCACATGTATATATATACTTGTATATGTATTTATATACGTATAACTGTAATTTGTGTATGTATATGTATCTATATATATATATTTGTATCTGCATTTATAAATTTACAACTTATAATTATTATCAATTAATAAATATATAAGTAATAATGATAATAATACAAG
Source organism: Rutidosis leptorrhynchoides (assembly GCF_046630445.1). Lineage (NCBI taxonomy): Eukaryota > Viridiplantae > Streptophyta > Magnoliopsida > Asterales > Asteraceae > Rutidosis > Rutidosis leptorrhynchoides. Next base: position 328,721,557 of record NC_092333.1, on the reverse strand, counting down.
TAATGATATCATAAATTTTAAATATTAATAATAATTTACAACCTAATCAATTCTAATCGTTCTTATAGTAATAACACAGATAATACATATTTGTGATAATGATTATAATAATAATAAGTTACATATCATATTTTTCCTACATATATATAATATTTAGTAATACAAATAATAATATTAATATATTATAATAATGAGAGTGATAATAATACTGTTGACATAAAAAAAATATAATAACTTTTTCACATTTCATCTTTATAATAATATATCCTAAACAATTAATATTTATACATTATAATTTACATACAATACTAATTATGTAGAGACACTGTATTTATATAATTATTCATTTTAAAAGTAACTTAGTTATTATTAATTAACGTGTATTCTATTAACTCAAACTATTACCTATACATTTATATTTATATTTATATTTTTGTATATATCATATGTATATTTATATGTTTACATATTTATTTTTAATAAAACCACATATCTAATGCTTCATTAACGTTATAAGTATATATCGTAAATACATGTAATGTTCGTGAATCGTCAGGCTTGGTCAAGAGGGTAACTAATTATCCAGATATAGATTTCAGACTTTCTAGACTCAACATTAGGGTTTTTGCTTATCGTGTCGGAAAAATATAGAGATTAGGGTTTAAATTTGGTCGGAAATTTCCGGGTCGTTACAGTACACACCCGTTAAAGAAATTTCGTCCCCGAAATTTGGTAGAGGTTGTCATAAATAACAATAGAAATGTTTTCATGACGAATATGAGGTAATAACAGAGTTTTATCATTATTGATAGATATAGATAAAACATTCCGATCATGTGAAGCGTACGAGTGAAGCTATCACAAAAGAGTGAAATGAGTAATATGGTATCGTTTTAACTGTTGACGTGGTTATGATTGATTTCCGAAATTTACGAGATTTATAGAAAATCTTTCGTAATAAGATTTGGTTCTTTGGTGATTTAATAAACAGGATCTCCTTTGATTTACTACGGCACATCTGTTGTGATTTCTTTGTCGGATATTTCACTTATAAAACTAACCCCTTCGTTCCCTTTTTTTTTTCCATATCTCACATCTTTTACTCTTTCTCCTTAATTCTTACTTAAAGATATTTGCCAATATACTCCATCCTATTCTAATCCTTGATATATTCTTAATTTTCACATCTGTCATCCCTCTCTTTCATCTGCCACCAGAAGAATCTATTTACTTCTACTATACTCTTGTGTTTATAGTGTTTCTAATTCTCCCGTGTCTCTATATTGCTAATTGTATTGATATACATGGTTTGAAATTTCTGGGTGGTTATTGAGTTTTATATCTTCCCTTATACTTCGATGTTCATACTCCTTTCTTCTATAATCATTGTCATCCGTAGTTGATGCCTTCTCCTATTTGCTGCGATTTATATTATAATTTCCATTTTGGAGCTTCATTCTTTTATTTCCTCTTCCCGTCCTCAAGCCAAGCGAGCAATGGTTCGGAATTCGTAGGTATAAGATTTGGAATGAACATAGCTAATGTTCTCAGAAAGGAATGGTAATGGCACGATTTTGATTTGTCAAATTACCAGAATATCCAGGAAAATAGAACTATCAAGATGATTTGTTCTTAATACATTTCGGAATTGGATAAAATGTAAGAGCCGTGTAACATGGCACATGATGATGGTACTGTGAATCATCACATTCCATTAGAAACTTAACATGACTTATTGTAATATAATGAAGTTGATCAAGTTTCATTATATTATACTAATTCATGCATCAGTTCTCAACATTACTTCAAAACATTCATATTTCAATTTCGAAGGTTTCAGAATTTAGAAACTAACATAGTTTCTTTTATTTTATAACGCAGATATTACGGAAAGATACATGATCGCAGATAGGAGTAGTTGTGAAAATATCTCCTGAAATATGGAGAATATGTATAACAGAAAATGTGAAGATATCTTATAATATCTAAGATAAGGTAATGATGAAGAATATCATCCGGAAAGGTTTAGAATATCGAGTAGGGTTCTTACTAACAGTTTCAGCAGGTTCTGAATCGTTTGAATTCTGTGAAAGCAGATTCAGTTCTTGTGATTTATCCACACCTTCCTTCATACTTTGCTCAATCCGTTTTCCAATTCCAAATCTCCTCTTTTTCTGAGCTTTACCGACTCATGATACTTTATCGTCATCCTTTTGACTGCTAAATTCGTTCACAGTTTTTGCGGCTTCATCAGCATTTTAAGAACTACTTCATAGTTCAGGGTGTTTTCAGAAACTTCATATTCGGAGTATGAATTTCTTAGGAATAAATATTATAGGTATAACTGGAGAAATGCTACGAGATTTTCAAAATACTAATTGCGGATTCCGCCGAAGAGATAACGAGCTGCTGGTATATCTGCTGATGATGTCGGAGATATAAAAGGTTCTTCAGTAACGACGGCGAAAGGACAACGTATTTATATCGAGATGATAGTAAGACTAGTTTTACTGAGAAGTCGAAGTGGAGCTGTGACAAAATTTGGTACTTGAAAAGGAATAGTAGGGTTGCTTTTACTAATGGATGATAAGGAAATTTTGACGCGGATACGTTTTAACTATAACTTTGGTTTTTGAAAGTTTTTCAGGTGCATAACTGTATGCATGAATCTCTCTTCCATAAACAAGGTGTGGCTGATTCAATTTCTCAATCGAGGTGTTCTCAAGAATCATGAAAGATTTGAACGCGAATTGTAATTGTCAAGATACGAATGAGGTTTAAGATAGAATCATGTGGCAAACTTGAAGATTAGTTTAGTTTCATACGTTATAATCAATATTTTAATTTTAATTCATTTTACTTGTCCAAAGTTAGCAGTCCAATAGTCTGATTGTCCGATGGTCCAATAAATTCATATATAAATTAAATATATAATATTCGAATTAATTAATACGTATCGTGACCCGTGTACCGGTCTCAGTGTCGATCACAACTCAAACCATATATATATTTTGGAATCAACTCCGACCCTGTATAGCCAACTCCCACCTTCACATATAGAGTGTCTATGGTTGTTCCGAAATATATATGTAGATGGGTCAATATGATAAGTCGAAACCTTGTATACGTGTCCCGTTATTTAAAGTGCGTAAAATAAATAACAGAAATAAAATTGCGATAAATGTAATACGGAATTAACAGTTAGCTGGGAACAGTTAGCTAGGAACAGTTAGCGTGGAATCTTAACAAAATTCATCATAGTTAATTTGTCTGTTTCTAACACTTTTTATTTTGTCCAATGTTTTCTTCGTTATGCCACTTGTTGGATTCTAATAGGTCAAAATCCAAATATGTAATATGAATGGAAATGGTTGTTCTGTGGTGAACGGATACGTATATCGGTAGTTGTAAATGGGATAGTAAATAACTGTTGAATCAGATTCGAAGAATGTACAATGTAACTGGTTAATGTGAAATCTAAATATTCCTCGGGTACTACCTACCCGTTAAAATATATTCATCATTAACAGTTTGTACGAAAGAATTTTTAATTACAATCTTTATGAAAATATACTTGCATATATATTTTCTTCGAATGTAATTATGAATTTAATGAGTCACTAGAATATTAAACTCATTTGATTTATCGTTATCACTAGATTACATGATCTCTAAAACATTAAAGATTACATAATCGCCATGTCGAATGGAGTAAAACGTTACGTAAAACAAAAATAATCGATGTAGAACGATATGTAGAACGAAAATCATACTCGAAGTACAGTATGGTGATATTGAAGCGTGTGAGGTTGATATCCGAGATATAGATTATGATGTTGAGGTTTACGACGCGGTTGTGGTTGAGGGTGATAAGGGTACTGTTGGCGTTGATGTTTGTGGTACGGTTTATGCCGCTGGTGCTGCTGCTGGTATTTGTAACCTTCGCACCATGTTTTCCAAAGCCGTCACGCGAGCGCGAAGTTCGTTAATTTCTGCTAGTACACCGGGATGATTGGCGGTTGGAGTGAGCGAATGAACAAGATCTGAAATATGAGATAGTATGTAATCGTGACGAGATACTCTAGAAATGAGAGAGAAAATGGTTTCTCGAACAGGTTCGCCTGTAAGTGCTTCAGGTTCATCGCCAAGAGGGCAATTTGGTGGATGGAAGGGATCACCCTCTTCTTGTCTCCAATAATTTAGTATATTACGAACCCATCCCCAATTCATCCAGAATAGATGATGGGAAATTGGTTGATCCATTCCCGTGACGCTGCCTTCGGAGCCCGAATGGAAATCCATATCGGCGTAGCTGTCGGAGTCGGAGGAATTCGAACTAGATGCGGAATTCATCTTGTATAGTCGGGGAAATGAATTTTTGGTATGAAATAGATTATAGGAGTTATATTTGGTATTCTTCAATACATAATTTACATTTGTATATATAATACCAAAATCCCGTAAATTACGGAGAATCTTTGAAAAGATGTCAGACATAGGTAACAATAACAGATATGCTAAGATATGAATTTTGTCCATACACTATCGATGCACTAAATGCAGTAAGACATGTCTAGACTTACGAATGATAAGCAGGTAATTTCCTAAGGATGATAAGCAGATAAATTTCCGGCTATGAATGATAAGCAAAACTTTTGACATGAAGACACGGTCAAAGTCCAGACTCACTAATGTATCCTAACAACTTATCAGTTAGACACACTAATGCAGACCTGGTTCGCTAAGACCACCGCTCTGATACCACCTGTGAGGACCCGTCCTTATCCACCTGGACAAAGTCTTCAACATTTGGTTCCATTACGATAATCGACTCCAAGTAATGTCTTTAACATGAGCAAATGCACAGCGGAAGACTTAATTCGTACCTGAGAATAACATGCTTTAAAAGGTCAACATAAAGTTGGTGAGATATATAGGTTTGATGCTAGCAGCGTTATAACAACCATGGAACACAAGATTTTAAGTTTATACATAATACACTCCTCGCGTATAGAAAAGACGTTGAGCACTTGGTAACCATACTTAACTAAAAGTCACAGCAGCATACTCTTAAATAAACCCTACACCGTACCAAAGTGTAGTAACGAGAACGAAGTACTGTGCAACCGTTAAATGCTGGTCGTCCAGCCCGGTTGGGGATGTCAGCCAGATAGATCTATCAACAGGATTCGCGTTTACGCTCCTCACGTAAATATTAGCTACCAAGTATAAAGAGATATGCCATGGTACAACTCAACGTAGAATTTATATTTTTGATCACTTGTGTCCATAACGTAAATCATTTATAAAAAACAGCGCATGTATTCTCAGCCCAAAAATATTTAGAGTTTAAAAGTGACTATATACTCACCATACTGTATTTTGTAGTAAAAATACATATAACATCATTAAACAAGTGTAAGGTTGGCCTCGGATTCACGAACCTATATCAGGTATATATATTAATACACATAATCGTAATTGAATAAGTTTATATATATATATATATATATATATATATATATATATATATCCTATTAATGATATTATTTTTATATTAATAATATATTTATTTTTCATCTATTTCCTCTTATATAATAAAATATTTTGTTATGTTATATGTGTTAAATATATATTTATGTATTTCATTTACTTTAACAAAACAGGAGTTCTAATTATTCTAAGTTAATATTAGTAAAAATAATGATACTAACATTAATAATATGCTTATGTTAATAATAATAATATTTATGAAAATGATAATAATTTGTATTATACACATATCCATAATAACAATAATATTATAGTTTTGAATTTAATAATAATATCAAAATTAATACTTATACTTTTAATAATTATGAGAATAGATAAAATACTTATACTTATAATGTTAACAACAATTATGTTACTTATAGTAATAATTATAATACTAATTCTAACAATAATAATAATAGTGATAATAATGATAGTAATAACAATTATATTTATAATAATAATAATAATAACATTAATAATAATCATAATAATTACTAATAATAATAATAGAAATAAGAATCAAGAATATATACCCTTTTAAAAGCCTTTTTCAAAAAAATGCTCCAAGCGGGACTCGAACCCAAGACCTCTCGTATACCGAAACAAACCCTTAACCATTGAGCTGCTGCTCGTTTTCTGATTTAGATACCATATTAACTTCTTTTAACCCGTTTAAACTATCTGTTCTTATTTCTCTTCTTCTTCATGGGATTAAACAGCTAGGTACTAAACTAATCATTAAATTTGAAATCGGTTTTTGGATTTAATATCATCACATAAACGCCTGTTTCTGATACTTTAATTTAACAGACTCAAAACAATTATAAAAAGAACAGCAACAGCAACCCGTTTGAAAAATAAGAACCCGATTTCCAATTTTTGGATTTTAAATCGTTTCAGTCTATAGTTACAATACGAAATACCTTTTAAATCATACAGAGAAACTTTAGGAATCACCATTTGTACTTGAATCATCGACACAGATTTTAATTTCGCCAAGAATATCTCGTTTGACATTTTTGATTAAAAATTTGACTTGTAAAATTGGGGATCGATAAACAAATTCGAGACTTGAGATTTTCCATATAGATTAAACGAAGGTTTTCTGAGTTAATTACATTTACACAATTTAGAATTTATCACAAAATTATCTGTTTTTAAAAAAAATCGAAGGACAGGGCAGGGGCCTGTTAGTCCTCGTATTTCTGATTTAATCCAATTCATTTGAATTCTGTAAAGAGCCTCTGTAATTGTTAATAGAAAGTATGATTATCTGTTATCTCAATACACTAAAATCTGTGAATTTAAATAAGGATCATGATCGACAGATCATTATCAGGAACAGACAATTGAAGAAAATAAAAATATAAAAAAAACAGGTGGCGTAAACTTTTCTAATGGTTTTGTTGTATCAAGGATTTTATTCGATATGTTCTTTGATTTAAAGACAGAAACAAAAAAAACCTGTAGATTGAGAGTGATATGAAACATAATACATATTTTCTTATATATATATATATATATATATATATATTTTTACATAATACCATATAGTCATATGTATATATATACTTGTATATGTATTTATATACGTATAACTGTAATTTGTGTATGTATATGTATCTATATATATATATATTTGTATCTGCATTTATAAATTTACAACTTATAATTATTAATAATTAATAAATATATAAGTAATAATGATAATAATACAAGTAATGATATCATAAATTTTAAATATTAATAATAATTTACAACCTAATCAATTCTAATCGTTCTTATAGTAATAACACAGATAATACATATTTGTGATAATGATTATAATAATAATAAGTTACATATCATATTTTTCCTACATATATATAATATTTAGTAATACAAATAATAATATTAATATATTATAATAATGAGAGTGATAATAATACTGTTGACATAAAAAAAATATAATAACTTTTTCACATTTCATCTTTATAATAATGTATCCTAAACAATTAATATTTTTACATTATAATTTACATACAATACTAATTATGTAGAGACCCTGTATTTATATAATTATTCATTTCAAAAGTAACTTAGTTATTATTAATTAACGTGTATTCTATTAACTCAAACTATTACCTATACATTTATATTTATATTTATTTTTTTGTATATATCATATGTATATTTATATGTTTACATATTTATTTTTAATAAAACCACATATCTAATGCTTCATTAACGTTATAAGTATATATCGTAAATACATGTAATGTTCGTGAATCGTTAGGCTTGGTCAAGAGGGTAACTAATTATCCAGATATAGATTTCAGACTTTCTAGACTCAACATTAGGGTTTTTGCTTATCGTGTCGGAAAAATATAGAGATTAGGGTTTAAATTTGGTCGGAAATTTCCGGGTCGTTACACTAAGCGTTACGTCCCTAATAAGTTGAATGCTTGATCCACGAAGTGTATCTTCATAGGATATCCCAAGGATGATATTGGATACTATTTCTATGATCCAACCGAGCAAAATGTATTTGTTGCTCGAAAGGCTGAATTCCATGAAACTAAGTTCCTATTGGAAGGAAATAGTGAAAGGAAGATAGATCTTGAAGAGGTTCAAGATCAAGTAGATGATACACAATTGGTTAACACTAGAACTCAACATGAAAATGTTGAGAATGATCAAATGGATGATCAAAGTATACAAGACGTTCGCAGATTTGGTAGGATTAGTAATCCTCCTGAGAGATATGGGTTTCTCATGGATGATTGCTATGTGGTTGATTTGGAAGAACCAACAAACTACCAGGATGCTTTATCAAGGATTGATAAAGATAAATGGCAGGAAGCCATGAACGCTGAGATGCAATCCATGTATGACAACCAAGTTTGGGAACTAGTTGTACAACCTACTAGCTCCAAGTTAGTTGATTGTAAATGGATTTTCAAGTTGAAAACCGACATGCATGGAAACTTAAATACATATAAAGCTAGACTTGTAGCAAAAGGTTTCACTCAAACTCAAGGGATTGACTATGATGAAACCTTTTCGCCTGTGGCAATGCTAAAGTCTATTAGGATATTATTTTCCATTGCTGCTCATTATGATTATGAAATATGGCAAATGGATGTCAAGACCGCTTTCCTAAATGGATATCTTGAGGAAGATGTCTATATGGTTCAACCTGAAGGTTTTGTCGATCCAAAACATCCTAACAAAGTATGTAAGTTAAAGAAGTCAATCTACGGATTGAAACAAGCATCTAGAATGTGGAATCATCGTTTTAATGAGGAAGCCAAGAAATTTGGCTTCATTAAAAATGGTGATGAAGCTTGTGTATACAAGAAAGCTAGTGGGAGCACTATCACGTTCCTTGTATTATATGTGGATGATATATTGTTATTTGGAAACGATATTCCAACAATGCAAGGCGTTAAGACTTGGCTAAAAAGCTGCTTCTCCATTAAGGATCTTGAAGAAGCACAATACATTTTGGGGATAAGGATCTACAGAGATAGATCCAAGAAATTGATAGGTTTGAATCAAAGTGCATACATTGAAAAGATCTTGAAAAGGTTCAAGATGGAGAACTCTAAGAAAGGTTTGGTACCTATTCAAAGAGGAACGCTCCTTAGTTCATCTCAGTATCCCACCACGAAAGATGAAAAGGAGAGAATGAAGAAAGTCCCATATGCGTCTGCTATTGGGTCAATCATGTATGCAATGATATGCACTAGACCGAATGTGTCATGCGCTCTAAGCCTGACAAGTAGATACCAGAATAACCCAGGAAATAGTCATTGGATTGCGGTTAAAAGTATATTGAAATACCTTAGGAGGACTAAGGATATGTTTCTTATATACGGGTCTGGTGAGGAGGAACTCGTTGTAAAAGGTTACGTAGACGCGAGTTTCCAAACTGATCGTGATGATTCTCGATCACAATCCGGTTATGTCTTCACATTAAATGGAGGTGCGATCTCTTGGAAGAGTTCAAAACAGGATGTTGTTGCATTATCCACTACAGAGTCGGAGTACATTGCCACCTCATTGGCAGCTCAGGAAGCTGCATGGATGAAGAAATTCATCGACGACTTAGGAGTAGTCCCTTCCATTCAGGACCCTCTTGAATTCTTTTGTGACAACGAGGGTGCGATTGCTCAAATCAAGGAACCTCGTGCTCACAAAAAGACCCGTCACATTGAGCAGAGATTCAACTACATAAGGGATGAAGTTGAAAAGGGAAAGATATGTATTCGCAAAGTTCACACAGATCTTAATATAGCGGATCCTCTCACGAAGCTCTTACATGGATCAAAACATGCAGGACATGTTGGTGCATTAGGGCTTCGATATTCTAGTGATTGGTCATGATCTGTTTTAAGTATTGTAATGGAACGAAATTGTTCAAGCTCATTAATATAATTATGGTATTAATTTATTTTGAGTTATGTTCTTATTTTGCATATTTTATCCATGAATAAGTAATTATTCTAAATTCCGTAGTCGATCACATTTGTGGGAACAAGTGTGAGGTTTAGACTATTATGAACTTGGATTGGTGTACATTCACGGGATGAATGTAGGGCAAGGTTGCAACGAAGGTTCATAGATCTTTGTAGGATACAAATATTGGAAGACCCGCCGTCAAGATTTACTAAATGGAGCCTTTGTGGTTGATCACATGTATTCTTGAGTAAAGGCGAATATCATTGTATCCTCTGACCTGAGATAAATATTAGGTTCGGATATTTACCAAGTATTGTGCCTTGAATCTTTCCTTCGCTATTCTGAAACATGGTAGTTCATAAGGAAGAGCTCATGTATAATGCAAGGTATATATTTAGGACGTATGTAGTTAAGATGGAATTTGTCCCTCTTATTTGTTGAGAGTCAGATGTTTAAGGCCTGAAAAGTTAAATCTAGAAGAGAGTGATCACTCTATATCTCTTGGATTTAACATGACATCTAGGATGAAAGGATATAATGAAAAGATTCACCTATTCATATTCGAGATGGGAACTCGAAAGGGATGATGTTATTGAATGGCACAAAGTCATAACATATTGGGGGTGATGGACGGTCGTTAGGTGGTATCCATCACTTGCATTAATTTCTTATGTTTCTCGTGCAAGTGGGAGATTGAAGGTTTTTCGTATGCCCGAGAGACATATTGAATTAACATGGCTAATATGTTTTGATCCAAGTCGGATCATACCCAATAACAAGCTTACCAACACATTATTCATATTTGATCTTAATGATTGGATCATTGATCAAATACGCGACACTTGAATTTTAAGGAAAATCGTTTTCTGAAAGATTACTTGATGTGTATATATAAATTATGGAATAATTTATATAACAAGAGTTTAAATTATTTATGGGTTAAATAATTGATTTTGTTATGTTACATTTTATAAAGTTTGGTTTTATAAAATAAATGTACATAAAATATATATATATATATATATATATATATATATATATATATATATATATATATATATATATATATATATATATATATATATATATATATATATATATGGAAGTATTATGTAGAGTTTTATAAAATGTATTTTTTTATACAACTTATTTAATAATACTTGAAAGGGAAGTGGCATAGGGAATGAGATACACATGCTTTAGGCTTGGAATTTTTCACCCATACTTTCTCAATTCCATATGTAAGCATCTTGACTCTTGTAGGAACACACACATGCAATTATACTTTAAAAAACTGCACAAAAACACTCCCATTCAGCTGCTGTGAGCCGTGGGATTTGGAGAGGGAGAAAAGTTTCTTCATTTGGTTTTTGCAAGCTCATTCAAGTGTCAAACAAAATCCTAACTAATAGCAAGGGTGTTGGTGCATAGATTGGGGTATAACTACTTGAGGTTTCATTGTTTTGGAGCTCCATTCATCATCATCTTCATCATCATCTATCAACAAGCTAGGAGAAGGTATAAACACTTTTCTTACTTGTAGTTTGTAAGTATGTTTCACAACTTGATCCTAATTGGGATTTAACTTTAATTGGTTAAAGATATACAACTTCTAAAATGGTAATTAACGTGCTTCCGCTTTGATTTGAATCTAAATATAGTTTAAGTGTTTTGAACTTGTTAAATCCCAACAGAACCATGTGCCGGTAGTGCCATAAGATGTATGTTACGGATATAGGATGTGAACCCTCTCGTTATTTACCATTTTTATAGGTTCCGGCTTGGACAAGGGTAAGGGCATACGGTTGGATTAGTTATCTCCCGTTTGTGTTGACAGGGGGTGCTTTTTGGATAGCTTTTGAAGTGGCCTAACGTTTTGGGTAGTTTAGCCCCAAACCATGCTCGAATGTCATTTGGATTATAAACTATCATTGTAGTAGGTCAAACTTGTATTAAACTTAATTACTGGCCTTTGTGCCTTTGGTAAACATTTAAATTGTTGTACGTTCAAATGGAACTTGTGGAATGGTTTACATATTTAATTGGCGCGTAAATGTGTATTGTATAAAAAAAAAATTTATCATATGGAATACGGATTGGGTTGTTTCAAGTGGTATCAGAGCATGGTCTAAGGGATTTAGGCGACTTGAGATAGGTGCCTAGACTTGGGCTTTATTGTGTGAGCGCTTTATGCGGGACTTGTAGGACTTTGGGTCTAATCGGGAATTGTTAGTGCTTTGGGTTATGTGAACTAACCTTGTGCTAATTGATTTGTGTTGTGTTTAGCAAGCATCGAGAGAGATGGACGTTGTACTAGCAAGTTAATGCGACGTGCTCGCGTAACAATGATTAGCTACCATTGTTACGGGTGCAAATCGTTTAAAACAAGTAATGTACGACGATTGTCGAGCAAGATGGGGTAGTGTGGTGTACATGTATATACTTACATGTTATGTCTTTTCGTTCTTTATTTAATCTTTTCCGTTTTATAGAATGAAGATGAGAAACGGACACGATAATGATAACAGTGGTACGAGTGAGGATGTTGAACTCACGGCCAAGGTTGAGGCCATCTTTAAAAAGTTAAAGAAGGATTTTCTTGACGATGTCCGAAAGGTCTTCCAAGAGTCGGTCGATGGACAAGTGACCGAAATGATCAACGATCGAATGAAAGCCACAATAGAGGAGGCTTTAGAGGCTAGAAACATTTATCCTCGAGGCGAAGGGGGTAAAGGTAATGGTGGGGGTGGAAGGCGGGACTTCCACTACAAAAATTTCAAGGATACTCAACCTCCGATGTTTAATGGGGTGAGGGATCCATTGAAAAGCACTTGTTGGATTTCCGATATCGAGGGAGCTTTCCGTACCACGGAATGTTCTCCCGAGAAGAAGACGAGGTATGGGTCTGGCATGTTACATGAAGAAGGCAAGTTGTGGTGGGACGATAAAATCAATTTGTATGGTGAAGAGCAATGTATGAGCTTGACATGGGAGGAGTTTAAGAAGGAATTTTTTCAAGAATACCGAACTTCTTCCGACCTTGATAGAATCCGGGACGAGTTGCATCATTTGCAACAAGGTTCAATGGACTTGGTTACTCTCAAGTCTACCTTTTTGGCAAAGACTCATTTTTGCCCGGAATATGTTGGTGACGATCACAAGCTAATGAAAGATTTCTACCGTACCTTGAATGATGAGTTAAAGGGTAAGATTAGTCGGGGAATGGCTAAGACTTTTGAAGAGCTATTCGATTTGGCTTGGGGTTTTGAACCGGAGGTTCCGAGGAAGAGTGATTTCACTTTTTCAAAGAGAAAGTTTGAAGGTTCGAGCCATTCAAACTTTTCAAATAAAAAGAACAAGAAAGGCTCCGAAAGCTTAAATAATGTGAAGAAGGGTGCTTCCGGGGGTTTCGGGCCCACGTGTTTTAATTGTAAACAAAGGGGACACATGGCCCGTGATTGTACCAATGGGCTGAACAAATTTACTTGCTATAATTGTGATAAGGAAGGGCACAAGAAGCCGGAATGTCCCGAGTTGAATAATGATCATGTTAAGAAATTGGAGAGAACGGTGGGCACGGCTAGGGGTCGTAACTATTTGATGAAGAATGATGAAGCTAAGCAATCCAACGAAGTTGTCTTAGGTACTTTTATGGTTAACTCTAATCCGGCAAAGATTTTATTTGATAGCGGTGCAAATTTGTCGTTTGTGTCTCCAATATTTGTGCCTAAACTTGATAAACTATTAGCTAAGTTAAGTCGTCTGGTGGAAGTCGAAATAGCTGACAGCAAGATGGTGCTAGTGGTTGATGTGTGTAAAAATTGTGATGTTGTTTTTGGTGCCGAAAACTTTAAAATTGATCTCATCCCTATGACTTTGGGGGATTTTGATATCGTTGTTGGTATGGATTGGCTCGATCGTAATAGAGCCGATATCACGTGCCATGAGAAATTTATTCGTGTGAAGTCCCCTAGAGGGGGAGAGTTAATTATTCATGGTGAAAAGCGAAGAAGACTTGTGCCGATATGTTCTTTTGCGCGGGCACGATGTTTTCTTGTTAGTGGTGGCATTGCTTTTCTTGCCTATGTTGTTGATACTCGTGACGAGCCACCACCTATTCGTGAAATTCCGGTAGTTAGTGAATTCGAAGACGTTTTTTCGGATGAGTTACCGGGTGTTCCGTCTGAAAGACAAGTTGAATTTCGTATTGAGTTGGTTCCGGGAGCTACTCCCATTGCTAAAACTCCTTATTGTTTAGCACCAACGGAAATGCAAGAGTTGTTAAATCAAACCCAAGAGTTGCTTGAGAAGGGTTTTATTCGACCGAGTGCTTCGCTGTGGGGCGCTCAGATTTTATTCGTGAAAAAGAAGGATGGTAGTATGCGGATGTGCATCGACTACAGGGAGTTGAATAAAGTGACAATCAAGAATCGTTATCCACTGCCTAGGATCGACGATTTGTTTGATCAACTCCAAGGTGCGACGTATTTCTCTAAGATCGACCTACGGTCCGGCTATCACCAAATGCGGGTCCGTGAGGAAGATATTAAGAAAACGGCTTTTCGAACACGTTATGGGCATTTTGAGTTCGTAGTTATGCCTTTTGGTCTTACGAATGCACCGACGGCATTCATGGATCTTATGAACCGAGTGTGCCAACCTATGTTGGACAAGTCGGTGATCGTGTTCATTGACGACATACTACTCTACTCGAAAAGTATAAACGAACATGAACGCCATTTGCGTGAGGTTTTGAAGACATTACGAAGGGAGAAGTTGTATGCTAAGTTCTCCAAATGTGAATTTTGGCTAAGGGAAGTTCAATTCCTTGGCCACATTGTGAACAAAGATGGCATTCAAGTAGATCCGGGGAAGATATAGACGGTGAAGAGTTGGAGAAAACCGACTACGCCTACGGAGGTCCGAAGTTTTCTCGGATTGGCCGGTTATTATCGTCGGATTGATAAGGAAGAACGCGAGATTTAATTGGGAGAACGAGCAAGAAATTGCTTTTCAATTGCTAAAAGAGTAATTGTGTCAAGCACCGGTGTTAGTGTTGCTGGAAGGAGTGGAAGACATGACGGTTTATTGTGATGCTTCGTTAAATGGAATCGGGTGTGTTCTAATGCAAAGAGGTAAAGTCATCGCTTATGCCTCTCGACAATTAAAGGAACACGAGACGAGATATTCGACTCATGATCTTGAGTTGGCGGCGGTTGTGCATGCATTGAAAATTTGGCGCCATTACTTGTATGGTGTCAAGTGTACGATTTATTCGGATCATAAGAGTTTGAAAGATCTCTTTAATCAACGAGATTTGAATTATCGTCAACGTAGGTGGATGGATGTGGTAAAAGACTATGATTGTGAAATACTTTATCATCCAGGCAAGGCGAATGTGGTCGCGGATGCGTTAAGTCAAAAGAGTCATCACCCGATGTTACGATTGGGATTGTTATGTCTGATTATTACTAACGATTTTCTTGAAAAACTTGGCATGATTCAAATAGAGGCTTACATTCACAACAAGCATGCGGAGCGAATTGTGGGACAATCGGAGTTCATTACTATGGGCTCGCGGGGTTTGTTGTCTTTTCAAGGAAGAGTGTGGGTGCCTAAGATGGGAGATTATCGACAAGTGCTACTTGATAAAGCACATAAGTCAAAGTATTCCATTCATCCGGGCGCAACTAAAATGTATCTTGATTTAAGGAAAGATTATTGGTGGCCGGGCATGAAACGTGATGTTGTGAAGTATGTTGAGCAATGCGTCACGTGTTTGCAAGTTAAGGCCGAGCACCAAAAGCCGTATGGTAAGTTACAACCGTTAGAAATCCCGAAATGGAAATGGGAGCACATTACCATGGATTTCATCACAAAGTTACCTAAAATGGCGAGAACCCAATTTGATTCGATTTGGGTTATAGTAGATCGATTGACGAAAAGCGCTTTGTTTCTTCCCATTATGGAAGCGATATCGTCGGAGACCTTGGCTAAGTTGTTTATCAAGGAAGTCATCTCTCGACACGGTGTTCCTATATCTATTATTTCGGATCAAGATACTCGTTTTACATCTCGGTTTTGGGAAAAGTTTCATGAAGATATGGGTACGCAATTGAAGTTGAGCACGGCGTGAAATGTCCCGTTCTTATTTATTAAAAATGTTCCATATTAATTGATTTCGTTGCGAGGTTTTGACCTCTATATGAGACGTTTTTTCAAAGACTACATTCATTTTTAAAACAAACCATAACCTTTATTTCATAAATAAAGGTTTAAAAAGCTTTACGTAGATTATCAAATAATGATAATCTAAAATATCCTGTTTACACACGACCATTACATAATGGTTTACAATACAAATATGTTACATCGAAATCAGTTTCTTGAATGTAGTTTTTACACAATATCATACAAACATGGACTCCAAATCTTGTCTTTATTTTAGTATGCAACAGCGGAAGCTCTTAGTATTCACCTGAGAATAAACATGCTTTAAACGTCAACAAAAATGTTGGTGAGTTATAGGTTTAACCTATATATATCAAATCGTAACAATAGACCTAAAGATTTCATATTTCAATACACATCCCATACATAGAGATAAAAATCATTCATATGGTGAACACCTGGTAACCGACATTAACAAGATGCATATATAAGAATATCCCCATCATTCCGGGACACCCTTTGGATATGATATAAATTTCGAAGTACTAAAGCATCTGGTACTTTGGATGGGGTTTGTTAGGCCCAATAGATCTATCTTTAGGATTCGCGTCAATTAGGGTGTCTGTTCCCTAATTCTTAGATTACCATACTTAATAAAAAGGATCATATTCGATTTCGATAATTCAACCATAGAATGTAGTTTCACGTACTTGTGTCTATTTTGTAAATCATTTATAAAACCTGCATGTATTCTCATCCCAAAAATATTAGATTTTAAAAGTGGGACTATAACTCACTTTCACAGATTTTTACTTCGTTGGGAAGTAAGACTTGGCCACTGGTTGATTCACGAACCCATAACAATATATACATATATATCAAAGTATCTTCAAAATATATTTACAATACTTTTAATACATTTTGATGTTTTAAGTTTATTAAGTCAGCTGTCCTCGTTAGTAACCTACAACTAGTTGTCCACAGTTAGATGTACAGAAATAAATCGATAAATATTATCTTGAATCAATCCACAACCCAGTGTATACGTATCTCAGTATTGATCACAACTCAAACTATATATATATTTTGGAATCAACCTCAATCCTGTATAGCTAACTCCAACATTCACATATAGAGTGTCTATGGTTGTTCCGCAATATATATATAGATGGGTCGACATGATAGGTCGAAACATTGTATACGTGTCTATGGTATCTCAATATTACATAATATACAATATAAGTTGATTAGGTTATGGTTGGAATAGATTTATTACTAACTTTCACGTAGGTAAAATGAGTAGTTTTTATCAATCTTGTTTTACTCGCTATTTCTTCGATTCTAATCCGTTTTGAGTGATTCCAGTGGCCACGGTTTTGTATTGAACTTAACTTTATGAATAAATAGAAAAATTATAAGTTTATATTCGGAAATACAAGTTACAAGTCATTTTTGAAAGAGGTAGTCATTTCCGCCGAAAGAACGACATCTTGATGACCATTTTGAAAAACATACTTTCACTTTGAGTTTAACCATGATTTTTGGATATAGTTTCATGTTCATAAGAAAAATAATTTTTCCAGAAGTATAGATTTTAAATCAAAGTTCTTCTTAGCTTTTAATTATCCCAACCAAAACAGCCCCCGGTTTTACTACGACGGCGTATATCCAGTTTTATGGTGTTTATCGTGTTTCCGGGTTTAAATCATTAAGTTAGCATATCATATAGATATAGAACATGTGTTTAGTTGATTTTAAAAGTCTAGTTAGAAGGATTAACTTTATTTGCGAACAAGTTTAGAATTAACTAAACTATGTTCTAGTGATTACAAGTTTATAACGTTGAATAAGACAGCTTTTTATGTATGAATCGAATGATGTTATGAACATCATTACTACCTCAAGTTCCTTGGATAAACCTACTGGAAATGAGGAAAATGGATCTAGCTTCAAAGGATCCTTGGATGGCTTGAAAGTTCTTGAAGCAGAATCATGACACGAAAACAATTTCAAGTAAGATTTCCACTCGAAATAAGATTGTTATAGTTAAAGAAATTGAATTAAAGTTTGAATATGATTATTACCTTGTATTAGAAAGATAACCTACAGTAAGTAACAAAGGTTTCTTGATCTTGGATGATTACTTGGAATGGATTTAGAAAACTTGGAAGTAAACTTGCAATCTTGGAAGTATTCTTGATTTTATGAAACTAGAACTTTTGGAATTTATGAAGAACACTTAGAACTTGAAGATAGAACTTGAGAGAGATCAATTAGATGAAGAAAATTGAAGAATGAAAGTGTTTGTAGGTGTTTTTGGTCGTTGGTGTATGGATTAGATATAAAGGATATGTAATTTTGTTTTCATGTAAATAAGTCATGAATGATTACTCATATTTTTGTAATTTTA
Organism: Rutidosis leptorrhynchoides; assembly: GCF_046630445.1. Lineage (NCBI taxonomy): Eukaryota > Viridiplantae > Streptophyta > Magnoliopsida > Asterales > Asteraceae > Rutidosis > Rutidosis leptorrhynchoides. The sequence goes on along the minus strand of NC_092333.1, from coordinate 328,702,998 downwards.
TGAGATATTTCACGCTAGTTGCCAAATGAAGGTTCCCACATGTGTTAGGTGACTCACATGGGCTGCTAAGAGCTGATCATTGGAGTGTATATACCAATAGTACATACATCTAAAAGCTGTGTATTGTACGAGTACGAATACTGGTGCATACGAGTAGAATTGTTGATGAAACTGAACGAGGATGTAATTGTAAGCATTTTTGTTAAGTAGAAGTATTTTGATAAGTGTATTGAAGTCTTTCAAAAGTGTATGAATACATATTAAAACACTACACGTATATACATTTTAACTGAGTCGTTAAGTCATCGTTAGTCGTTACATGTAAATGTTGTTTTGAAACCTTTAGGTTAACGATCTTGTTAAATGTTGTTAACCCAATGTTTATAATATCAAATGAGATTTTAAATTATTATATTATCATGATATTATGATGTACGAATATCTCTTAATATGATCTATATACATTAAATATCGTTACAACGATAATCGTTACATATATGTCTCATTTCAAAATCATTAAGTTAGTAGTCTTATTTTTACTTATGTAGTTCATTGTTAATAAACTTAATGATATATTTACTTATCATTTAACATAATTAACCAAGTGTATCAATATCTTAATATGATTCATATGTACCTAGTAAGACGTTATAACGATAATCGTTATATATATCGTTTTCGAGTTTCTTAATTTAATAGTCTCATTTTTATGTATATAACTCATTGTTAAAATACCTAATGAGATACATACTTATTATAAAATCATGTTAACTATATATATAACCATATATATGTCATCGTATAGTTTTTTACAAGTTTTAGCGTTCGTGAATCACCGGTCAACTTGGGTGGTCATTTGTCTATATGAAACCTATTCCAATTAATCAAGTCTTAATAAGTTTGATTGCTTAACATGTTGGAAACACTTAATCATGTAAATATCAATTTCATTTAATATATATAAACATGGAAAAGTTCGGGTCACTACAGTACCTACCCGTTAAATAAATTTCGTCCCGAAATTTTAAGCTGTTGAAAGTGTTGACGAATCTTCTAGAAATAGATGCGGGTATTTCTTCTTCATCTGATCTTCACTCTCTCAGGTGAACTCGGGTCCTCTACGAGCATTCCATCGAACCTTAACAATCGGTATTTTGTTTTGTTTAAGTCTCTTAACCTCACGATCCATTATTTCGACGGGTTCTTCATTGAATTGAAGTTTTTCATTGATTTGGATATCGTCCAATGGAATAGTGAGATCTTCTTTAGCAAAACATTTCTTCAAATTTGAGACGTGGAAAGTGTTATGTACAGCCGCGAGTTGTTGAGGTAGCTCCAGTTGGTAAGCTACTGGTCTGACACGATCTATAATCTTGAATGGTCCAATGTACCTTGGATTTAGTTTCCCCCGTTTACCAAATCGAACAACGCCTTTCCAAGGTGAATCCTTAAGCATGACCATTTCTCCAATTTCAAACTCTATATCTTTTCTTTTACTGTCCGTGTAGCTCTTTTGTCGACTCTGGGCGATTTTTAATCTTTGTTGAATTTGGATGATTTTCTCAGTATTTTCTTGTATTATCTCCGGACCCGTAATCTGTCTATCCCCCACTTCATTCCAACAAATTGGAGACCTGCACTTTCTACCATAAAGTGCCTCAAACGGCGCCATCTCAATACTAGAATGATAACTGTTGTTGTAGGAAAATTCTGCTAATGGTAGGTGTCGATCCCAACTGTTTCTGAAATCAATAACACATGCTCGTAGCATGTCTTCAAGCGTTTGTATCATCCTTTCGCTCTGCCCATCAGTTTGTGGATGATAGGCAGTACTCATGTCTAGACGAGTTCCTAATGCTTGCTGTAATGTCTGCCAGAATCTTGAAATAAATCTGCCATCCCTATCAGAGATATTAGAGATTGGTATTCCATGTCTGGAGATGACTTCCTTTAAATACAGTCGTGCTAACTTATTCATCTTGTCATCTTCTCTTATTGGCAGGAAGTGTGCTGACTTGGTGAGACGATCAACTATTACCCAAATAGTATCAAAACCACTTGCAGTCCTTGGCAATTTAGTGATGAAATCCATGGTAATGTTTTCCCATTTCCATTCCGGGATTTCGGGTTGTTGAAGTAGACCTGATGGTTTCTGATGCTCAGCTTTGACCTTAGAACACATCAAACATTCTCCTACGTATTTAGCAACATCGGCTTTCATACCCGGCCACCAAAAATGTTTCTTGAGATCCTTGTACATCTTCCCCGTTCCAGGATGTATTGAGTATCTGGTTTTATGAGCTTCTCTAAGTACCATTTCTCTCATATCTCCAAATTTTGGTACCCAAATCCTTTCAGCCCTATACCGGGTTCTGTCTTCCCGAATATTAAGATGCTTCTCCGATCCTTTGGGTATTTCATCCTTTAAATTTCCCTCTTTTAAAACTCCTTGTTGCGCCTCCTTTATTTGAGTAGTAAGGTTATTGTGAATAATTATATTCATAGATTTTACTCGAATGGGTTCTCTGTCCTTCCTGCTCAAGGCGTCGACTGAAATGTCCCGTTCTTATTGATTAAAAACGTTCCATATTAATTGATTTCGTTGCGAGGTTTTGACCTCTATATGAGACGTTTTTCAAAGACTGCATTCATTTTAAAACAAACCATAACCTTAATTTCATCAATAAAGGTTTAAAAAGCTTTACGTAGATTATCAAATAATGATAATCTAAAATATCCTGTTTACACACGACCATTACATAATGGTTTACAATACAAATATGTTACAACAAAATAAGTTTCTTGAATGCAGTTTTTACACAATATCATACAAGCATGGACTCCAAATCTCGTCCTTATTTAAGTATGCGACAGCGGAAGCTCTTAGTATTCACCTGAGAATAAACATGCTTTAAACGTCAACAAAAATGTTGGTGAGTTATAGGTTTAACCTATATATATCAAATCGTAACAATAGATCACAAGATTTCATATTTCAATACACATCCCATACATAGAGATAAAAATCATTCATATGGTGAACACCTGGTAACCGACATTAACAAGATGCATATATAAGAATATCCCCATCATTCCGGGACACCCTTCGGATATGATATAAATTTCGAAGTACTAAAGCATCCGGTACTTTGGATGGGGTTTGTTAGGCCTAATAGATCTATCTTTAGGATTCACGTCAATTAGGGTGTCTGTTCCCTAATTCTTAGATTACCAGACTTAATAAAAAGGGGCATATTCGATTTCGATAATTCAACCATAGAATGTAGTTTCACGTACTTGTGTCTATTTTGTAAATCATTTATAAAACCTGCATGTATTCTCATCCCAAAAATATTAGATTTTAAAAGTGGGACTATAACTCACTTTCACAGATTTTTACTTCGTCGGGAATTAAGACTTGGCCACTGGTTGATTCACGAACCTATAACAATATATACATATATATCAAAGTATGTTCAAAATATATTTACAACACTTTTAATATATTTTGATGTTTTAAGTTTATTAAGTCAGCTGTCCTCGTTAGTAACCTACAACTAGTTGTCCACAGTTAGATGTACAGAAATAAATCGATAAATATTATCTTGAATTAATCCACGACCCAGTGTATACGTATCTCAGTATTGATCACAACTCAAACTATATATATTTTGGAATCAACCTCAACCCTGTATAGCTAACTCCAACATTCACATATAGAGTGTCTATGGTTGTTCCGAAATATATATAGATGTGTCGACATGATAGGTCGAAACATTGTATACGTGTCTATGGTATCTCAAGATTACATAATATACAATACAAGTTGATTAAGTTATGGTTGGAATAGATTTGTTACCAATTTTCACGTAGCTAAAATGAGAAAAATTATCCAATCTTGTTTTACCCATAACTTCTTCATTTTAAATCCGTTTTGAGTGAATCAAATTGCTATGGTTTCATATTGAACTCTATTTTATGAATCTAAATAGAAAATGTATAGGTTTATAGTCGGAAAAATAAGTTACAAGTCATTTTTGTAAAGGTAGTCATTTCAGTCGAAAGAACGACGTCTAGATGACCATTTTAGAAAACATACTTCCACTTTAAGTTTAACCATAATTTTTGGATATAGTTTCATGTTCATAATAAAAATCATTTTCTCAGAATAACAACTTTTAAATCAAAGTTTATCATAGTTTTTAATTAACTAACCCAAAACAGCCCGCGGTGTTACTACGACGGCGTAAATCCGGTTTTACAGTGTTTTTCGCGTTTCCAGGTTTTAAATCATTAAGTTAGCATATCATATAGATATAGAACATGTGTTTAGTTGATTTTAAAAGTCAAGTTAGAAGGATTAACTTTTGTTTGCGAACAAGTTTAGAATTAACTAAACTATGTTCTAGTGATTACAAGTTTAAACCTTCGAATAAGATAGCTTTATATGTATGAATCGAATGATGTTATGAACATCATTACTACCTTAAGTTCCTTGGATAAACCTACTGGAAAAGAGAAAAATGGATCTAGCTTCAACGGATCCTTGGATGGCTCGAAGTTCTTGAAGCAGAATCATGACACGAAAACAAGTTCAAGTAAGATCATCACTTGAAATAAGATTGTTATAGTTATAGAAATTGAACCAAATTTTCAATATGATTATTACCTTGTATTAGAATGATAACCTACTGTAAGAAACAAAGATTTCTTGAGGTTGGATGATCACCTTACAAGATTGGAAGTGAGCTAGCAAACTTGAAAGTATTCATGATTTTATGTAACTAGAACTTGTAGAATATATGAAGAACACTTAGAACTTGAAGATAGAACTTGAGAGAGATCAATTAGATGAAGAAAATTGAAGAATGAAAGTGTTTGTAGGTATTTTTAGTCGTTGGTGTATGGATTAGATATAAAGGATATGTAATTTTGTTTTCATGTAAATAAGTCATGAATGATTACTCATATTTTTGTAATTTTATGAGATATTTCATGCTAGTTGCCAAATGATGGTTCCCACATGTGTTAGGTTACTCACATGGGCTGCTAAGAGCTGATCATTAGAGTGTATATACCAATAGTACATACATCTAAAAGCTGTGTATTGTACGAGTACGAATACTGGTGCATACGAGTAGAATTGTTGATGAAACTGAACGAGGATGTAATTGTAAGCATTTTTGTTAAGTAGAAGTATTTTGATAAGTGTATTGAAGTCTTTCAAAAGTGTATAAATACATATTAAAACACTACATGTATATACATTTTAACTGAGTCGTTAAGTCATCGTTAGTCGTTACATGTAAGTGTTGTTTTGAAACCTTTAGGTTAACGATCTTGTTAAATGTTGTTAACCCAATGTTTATAATATCAAATGAGATTTTAAATTATTATATTATCATGATATTATCATGTATGAATATTTCTTAATATGATATATATACATTAAATGTCTTTACAACGATAATCGTTACATATATGTCTCGTTTAAAAATCATTAAGTTAGTAGTCTTGTTTTTACATATGTAGTTCATTGTTAATATACTTAATGATATTTTTACTTATCATAGTATCATGTTAACTATATATATATATCCATATATATGTCATCATATAGTTTTTACAAGTTTTAACGTTCGTGAATCACCGGTCAACTTGGTGGTCAATTGTCTATATGAAACATATTTCAATTAATCAAGTCTTAACAAGTTTGATTGCTTAACATGTTGGAAACATTTAATCATGTAAATATCAATCTCAATTAATATATATAAACATGGAAAAGTTCGGGTCACTACAGTACCTACCCGTTAAATAAATTTCGTCCCGAAATTTTAAGCTGTTGAAGGTGTTGACGAATCTTCTGGAAATAGATGCGGGTATTTCTTCTTCATCTGATCTTCACGCTCCCAGGTGAACTCGGGTCCTCTACGAGCATTCCATCGAACCTTAACAATTGGTATCTTGTTTTGCTTAAGTCTTTTAACCTCACGATCCATTATTTCGACGGGTTCTTCGATGAATTGAAGTTTTTCGTTGATTTGGATTTCATCTAACGGAATAGTGAGATCTTCTTTAGTAAAACATTTCTTCAAATTCGAGACGTGGAAAGTGTTATGTACAACCGCGAGTTGTTGAGGTAACTCAAGTCGGTAAGCTACTGGTCCGACACGATCAATAATCTTGAATGGTCCAATATACCTTGGATTTAATTTCCCTCGTTTACCAAATCGAACAACGCCTTTCCAAGGTGCAACTTTAAGCATGACCATCTCTCCAACTTTAAGCATGAATTTGGATGATCTTCTCGGTAGTTTCTTGTATAATCTCCGGACCCGTAATCTGTCTATCCCCCACTTCACTCTAACAAATCGGAGACCTGCACTTTCTACCATAAAGTGCTTCAAACGGCGCCATCTCAATGCTTGAATGGTAGCTGTTGTTGTAGGAAAATTCTGCTAACGGTAGATGTCGATCCCAACTGTTTCCGAAATCAATAACACATGCTCGTAGCATGTCTTCAAGCGTTTGTATCTTCCTTTCGCTCTGCCCATCAGTTTGTGGATGATAGGCAGTACTCATGTCTAGACGAGTTCCTAATGCTTACTGTAATGTCTACCAGAATCTTGAAATAAATCTGCCATCCCTATCAGAGATAATAGAGATTGGTATTCCATGTCTGGAGATGACTTCCTTCAAATACAGTCGTGCTAACTTCTCCATCTTGTCATCTTCTCTTATTGGCAGGAAGTGTGCTGATTTGGTGAGACGATCAACTATTACCCAAATAGTATCAAAACCACTTGCAGTCCTTGGCAATTTAGTGATGAAATCCATGGTAATGTTTTCCCATTTCCATTCTGGGATTTCGGGTTGTTGAAGTAGACCTGATGGTTTCTGATGCTCAGCTTTGACCTTAGAACACGTCAAACATTCTCCTACGTATTTAGCAACATCGGCTTTCATACCCGGCCACCAAAAATGTTTCTTGAGATCCTTGTACATCTTCCCCGTTCCAGGATGTATTGAGTATCTGGTTTTATGAGCTTCTCTAAGTACCATTTCTCTCATATCTCCAAATTTTGGTACCCAAATCCTTTCAGCCCTATACCGGGTTCCGTCTTCCCGAATATTAAGATGCTTCTCCGATCCTTTGGGTATTTCATCCTTTAAATTTCCCTCTTTTAAAACTCCTTGTTGCGCCTCCTTTATTTGAATAGTAAGGTTATTGTGAATCATTATATTCATAGATTTTACTCGAATGGGTTCTCTGTCCTTTCTGCTCAAGGCGTCGGCTACCACATTTGCCTTCCCCGGGTGGTAACGAATCTCAAAGTCGTAATCATTCAACAATTTAATCCACCTACGCTGCCTCATATTCAGTTGTTTCTGATTAAATATGTGTTGAAGACTTTTGTGGTCGGTATATATAATACTTTTGACCCCATATAAGTAGTGCCTCCAAGTCTTTAATGCAAAAACAACCGCGCCTAATTCCAAATCATGCGTCGTATAATTTTGCTCGTGAATCTTCAATTGTCTAGACGCATAAGAAATCACCTTCGTTCATTGCATTAATACACAACTGAGACCTTGTTTTGATGCGTCACAATAAATCACAAAATCATCATTCCCTTCAGGCAATGATAATATAGGTGCCGTAGCTAGCTTTTTCTTCAATAACTGAAACGCTTTCTCTTGTACATCATTCCATTCAAATTTCTTCCCTTTATGCGTTAATGCAGTCAAGGGTTTTGCTATTCTGGAAAAGTCTTGGATGAACCTTCTGTAGTAACCAGCTAGTCCTAAAAACTGGCGTATGTGTTTCGGAGTTTTCGGGGTTTCCCACTTTTCAACAGTTTCTATCTTTGCTGGATCCACCTTAATACCTTCTTTGTTCACTATGTGACCTAGGAATTGAACTTCTTCCAACCAAAATGCACACTTTGAAAACTTAGCGTACAATTCTTCCTTCCTCAATACTTCTAACACCTTTCTCAAATGTTCACCGTGTTCTTGGTCATTCTTTGAGTAAATAAGTATGTCATCAATGAAAACAATGACAAACTTGTCAAGGTATGGTCCACACACTCGGTTCATAAGGTCCATGAACACAGCTGGTGCATTAGTTAAACCAAACGGCATGACCATAAACTCGTAATGACCTTAACGTGTTCTGAAAGCAGTCTTTTGAATATCATCTTCTTTCACCCGCATTTGATGATACCCGGAACGTAAGTCAATCTTTGAATAAACAGACGAGCCTTGTAGTTGATCAAATAAGTCGTCAATTCTCGGTAGTGGGTAGCGGTTATTGATGGTAAGTTTGTTCAACTCTCGGTAGTCGATACACAACCTGAATGTACCATCTTTCTTCTTGACAAACAAAACAGGAGCTCCCCACGGTGATGTGCTTGGTCGAATGAAACCACGCTCTAAAAGTTCTTGTAATTGGCTTTGCAGTTCTTTCATCTCGCTGGGTGCGAGTCTGTAAGGAGCACGAGCTATTGGTGCAGCTCCTGGTACAAGATCTATTTGAAATTCAACGGATCGATGTGGGGGCAATCCCGGTAATTCTTTCGGAAATACATCGGGAAATTCTTTTGCAATGGGAACATCATTGATGCTCTTTTCTTCAGTTTGTACTTTCTCGACGTGTGCTAGAACAGCATAGCAACCTTTTCTTATTAGTTTTTGTGCCTTCAAATTACTAATAAGATGTAGCTTCGTGTTGCCCTTTTCTACGTACACCATTAAGGGTTTTCCTTTTTCTCGTATAATGCGAATTGCATTTTTGTAACAAACGATCTCTGCTTTCACTTCTTTCAACCAGTCCATACCGATTATCACATCAAAACTCCCTAACTCTACTGGTATCAAATCAATCTTAAATATTTCGCTAACCAGTTTAATTTCTCGATTCCGACATATATTATATGCTGAAATTAATTTACCATTTGCTAATTCGAGTAAAAATTTACTATCCAAAGGCGTCAATGGACAACTTAATTTAGCACAAAAATCTCTACTCATATAGCTTCTATCCGCACCCGAAACAAATAAAACGTAAGCAGATTTATTGTCAATAAGAAACGTACCCGTAACAAGCTCCGGGTCTTCCTGTGCCTCTGCCGCATTAATATTGAAAACTCTTCTGCGGCCTTGTCCATTTGTGTTCTCCTGGTTAGGGCAATTTCTAATAATGTGGCCCGGTTTTCCACATTTATAACAAACTACATTGGCATAACTTGCTCCGACACTACTTGCTCCACCATTACTCGTTCCGACACCATTTGTTCCTTTCGTTCTATTAACCCCTGGTCCGTAGACCTCACACTTCGCCGCGCTATGACCATTTCTTTTACACTTGTTGCAAAATTTGGTGCAGAACCCCGAGTGATACTTTTCACATCTTTGGCATAGCTGCTTCTGATTGTTGTTGTTGTTGCGGTTATTATTGTTGTTGGGATGATTGTTGTAGTTGCTATTGTTGTTGTTGTTGTTGTTGTTGTTAGGCCATTTGTTGTAGTTGCGATTGATGTTGCGATTGTTGGGATAATTGTTGCGATTATTGTTGTAATTGCTGTTGTTGTTGTATTGGTGATTCTTATCACCGTTTTCCTCCCATTTTCTTTTGACTTGCTTCACATTGGCCTCTTTAGCAGTCTGTTCTTTAATTCTTTCTTCAATCTGGTTCACTAGTTTGTGAGCCATTCTGCATGCCTGTTGTATGGAGGCGGGCTCGTGTGAACTTATATCTTCTTGGATTCTTTCCGGTAATCCTTTCACAAACGCGTCGATCTTCTCTTCCTCATCTTCGAACACTCCCGGACATAATAGACACAATTCTGTGAATCGTCTTTCGTACGTGGTAATATCAAATCATTGGGTTCGTAACTCTCTAAGTTCTGTCTTGAGCTTATTGACCTCAGTTCTGGGACGGTACTTCTCGTTCATCAAGTGCTTGAATGCTGACCACGGTAGTGCGTACGCATCGTCTTGTCCCACTTGCTCTAGATAGGTATTCCACCATGTTAACGCAGAACCTGTGAAGGTATGCGTAGCGTACTTCACTTTGTCCTCTTCAGTACACTTACTTATGGCAAACACCGATTCGACCTTCTCGGTCCACCGTTTCAATCCGATCGGTCCTTCGGTTCCATCAAATTCCAAAGGTTTGCAGGCAGTGAATTCTTTATAGGTGCATCCTACACGATTTCCTGTACTGCTAGATCCAAGGTTATTGTTGGTATGTAGCGCAACCTGTACTGCGGCTATGTTTGAAGCTAGAAAAGTACGGAATTCCTCTTCATTCATATTCACGGTGTGTCGAGTAGTCGGTGCCATTTCCTTCAAAATAGTCAAATGGAACAAGTTAATCATACAGAATATTAAGAGTAGTTAATAGTATTTCGTAGCATAATATGAACTCATTTATAAAAGCTTTTTCTTCATATTAGCGTTTTATAAGTTTAAATTTGGGTAGTACCTACCCGTTAAGTTCATACTTAGTAGCTAATATACAATTTAACTACTACAATTCTATATGAAAAACTGATTATAATAATATTTCGCGTTCAAACTTTTACACAATATTTTACAAACTTACAATACCGCTTATTTTACATATAGCATGAAATATAGCACACAATAAATTTGATACAAGATGGTTGTGAAGATAATTCTAGCTAGTACACAAGTCGTTCAGCAAAGGCAATAAAGACATGTAATTCATACGTCCAGAAACAAGTCATGCATTCTGGTTTTACTAGGATTACTTCCCATCCTTGGTCTTGTGGAACATAACCGTTATGGCCGTTGATAAGACAGCGTGTTGTAACGTCGTCAAAGGGACGAGGGTTACATAATGTCCAACAGTCCCGTAACAATCTAAAAACCTCATTTCTTACCCCAATTACCGACTCCGTCACTTGTGGGAACGTTTTGTTTAATAGTTGTAGCCCGATGTTCTTGTTCTCACTTTGGTGAGAAGCGAACATTACTAATCCGTAAGCATAACATGCTTCTTTAAGTTGCATGTTAGCCGCTTTTTCTAAATCACGAAGTCCAATATTCGGATATATTGAGTCAAAATAATTTCTTAACCCATTGCGTAAAATAGCATTTGGGTTCCCCGCAATATATGCGTCAAAGTAAACACATCGTAACTTATGGATTTCCCAATGTGATATCCCCCATCTTTCGAACGAAAGCCTTTTATAAACCAAGGCATTCTTGGAACGCTCTTCGAATGTCTTACAAACTGATCTCGCCTTAAATAGTTGTGCCGAAGAATTCTGACCGACTCTAGACAAGATTTCATCAATCATGTCTCCGGGTAGGTCTCTTAAAATATTGGGTTGTCTATCCATTTTGTGTTTTTATACTGTAAAATAGATAAGTGTTAGATTCATAAAAAAAAATATACTTATTAATACAAGCAATTTTTACATATATCATAAAGCATAAGCACACTATATTACATATATTACACCACACGAATACAACTATCTTATTCCAACTCGTTTGTTTCTTCTTCTTCGGTTTTGGTTCGTTTTGCCAAGTTTCTAGGGATATATGATGTTCCCCTAATACGAGCCATCGTTTTCCACATTGGTTTAGAAAAACCTGGTGGTTTAGAGGTTCCCGGGTCATTGTTACAACTTAAGGACTTCGGGGGTTGACGATACATATAAAGTTCATCGGGGTTGGAATTAGATTTATCTATTTTTATGCCCTTTCCCTTATTATTTTCTTTTGCCTTTTTAAATTCATTTGGGGTAATTTCTATAACATCATCGGAATTCTCGTCGGAATCTGATTCATCGGAGAATTGGTAATCCTCCCAATATTTTGCTTCCTTGGCGGAAACACCATTGACCATAATTAACCTTGGTCGATTGATTGAGGATTTTCTTTTACTTAACCATTTTATTATTTCCCCCACCGGTTCTATCTCTTCATCCGGTTCCGATTCTTCTTCCGGTTCCGATTCTTCTTCCGGTTCCGACTCTTCTTCCAGTTCCTCTTCGGGAACTTGTGAATCAGTCCACGAATCATTCCAATTTACATTTGACTCTTCATTATTATTAGGTGAGTCAATGGGACTTGTTCTAGAGGTAGACATCTATCACATAATATCAAACGTGTTAAGAGATTAATATATCACATAATATTCACATGTTAAAAATATATAGTTTCCAACAAAATTTGTTAAGCAATCATTTTTCAAGTAAACACGGTCGAAGTCCAGACTCACTAATGCATCCTAACAAACTCGATAAGACACACTAATGCAAAATTCTGGTTCTCTAAGACCAACGCTCGGATACCAACTGAAATGTCCCGTTCTTATTGATTAAAAACATTCCATATTAATTGATTTCGTTGCGAGGTTTTGACCTCTATATGAGACGTTTTTCAAAGACTGCATTCATTTTAAAACAAACCATAACCTTTATTTCATCAATAAAGGTTTAAAAAGCTTTACGTAGATTATCAAATAATGATAATCTAAAATATCCTGTTTACACACGACCATTACATAATGGTTTAAAATACAAATATGTTACAACAAAATAAGTTTCTTGAATGCAGTTTTTACACAATATCATACAAGCATGGACTCCAAATCTCATCCTTATTTAAGTATGTGACAGCGGAAGCTCTTAGTATTCACATGAGAATAAACATGCTTTAAACGTCAACAAAAATGTTGGTGAGTTATAGGTTTAACCTATATATATCAAATCGTAACAATAGACCACAAGATTTCATATTTCAATACACATCCCATACATAGAGATAAAAATCATTCATACGGTGAACACCCGGTAACCGACATTAACAAGATGCATATATAAGAATATCCCCATCATTCCGGGACACCCTTCGGATATGATATAAATTTCGAAGTACTAAAGCATCCGGTACTTTGGATGGGGTTTGTTAGGCCCAATAGATCTATCTTTAGGATTCACGTCAATTAGGGTGTCAGTTCCCCAATTCTTAGATTACCAGACTTAATAAAAAGGGGCATATTCGATTTCGATAATTCAACCATAGAATGTAGTTTCACGTACTTGTGTCTATTTTGTAAATCATTTATAAAACCTGCATGTATTCTCATCCCAAAAATATTAGATTTTAAAAGTGGGACTGTAACTCACTTTCACAGATTTTTACTTCGTCGGGAAGTAAGACTTGGCCACTGGTTGATTCACGAACCTATAACAATATATACATATATATCAAAGTATGTTCAAAATATATTTACAACACTTTTAATATATTTTGATGTTTTAAGTTTATTAAGTCAGCTGTCCTCATTAGTAACCTACAACTAGTTGTCCACAGTTAGATGTACATAAATAAATCGATAAATATTATCTTGAATCAATCCACGACCCAGTGTATACGTATCTCAGTATTGATCACAACTCAAACTATATATATTTTGGAATCAACCTCAACCCTGTATAGCTAACTCCAACATTCACATATAGAGTGTCTATGGTTGTTCCGAAATATATATAGATGTGTCGACATGATAGGTCAAAACATTGTATACGTATCTATGGTATCTCAAGATTACATAATATACAATACAAGTTGATTAAGTTATGGTTGGAATAGATTTGTTACCAATTTTCACGTAGCTAAAATGAGAAAAATTATCCAATCTTGTTTTGCCCATAACTTCTTCATTTTAAATTCGTTTTGAGTGAATCAAATTGCTATGGTTTTATATTGAACTCTATTTTATGAATCTAAACAGAAAATTTATAGGTTTATAGTCGGAAAAATAAGTTACAAGTCATTTTTGTAAAGGTAGTCATTTCAGTCGAAAGAACGACGTCTAGATGACCATTTTAGAAAACATACTTCCACTTTGAGTTTAACCATAATTTTTGGATATAGTTTCATGTTCATAATAAAAATCATTTTCTCAGAATAACAACTTTTAAATCAAATTTTATCATAGTTTTTAATTAACTAACCCAAAACAGCCCGCGGTGTTACTACGACGGCGTAAATCCGGTTTTACGGTGTTTTTCGCGTTTCCAGGTTTTAAATCATTAAGTTAGCATATCATATAGATATAGAACATGTGTTTAGTTGATTTTAAAAGTCAAGTTAGAAGGATTAACTTTTGTTTGCGAACAAGTATAGAATTAACTAAACTATGTTCCAGTGATTACAAGTTTAAACCTTCGAATAAGATAGCTTTATATGTATGAATCGAATGATGTTATGAACATCATTACTACCTTAAGTTCCTTGGATAAACCTACTTGAAAATATAAAAATGGATCTAGCTTCAACGGATCCTTGGATGGCTCGAAGTTCTTGAAGCAGAATCATGACACGAAAACAAGTTCAAGTAAGATCATCACTTGAAATAAGATTGTTATAGTTATAGAAATTGAACCAAAGTTTGAATATGATTATTACCTTGTATTAGAATGATAACATACTGTAAGAAACAAAGATTTCTTGAGGTTGGATGATCACCTTACAAGATTGGAAGTGAGCTAGCAAACTTGAAAGTATTCTTGATTTTATGTAACTAGAACTTGTAGAATATATGAAGAACACTTAGAACTTGAAGATAGAACTTGAGAGAGATCAATTAGATGAAGAAAATTGAAGAATGAAAGTGTTTGTAGGTGTTTTTGGTCGTTGGTGTATGGATTAGATATAAAGGATATGTAATTTTGTTTTCATGTAAATAAGTCATGAATGATTACTCATATTTTTGTAATTTTATGAGATATTTCATGCTAGTTGCCAAATAATGGTTCCCACATGTGTTAGGTGACTCACATGGGCTGCTAAGAGCTGATCATTAGAGTGTATATACCAATAGTACATACATCTAAAAGCTGTGTATTGTACGAGTACGAATACTGGTGCATACGAGTAGAATTGTTGATGAAACTGAACGAGGATGTAATTGTAAGCATTTTTGTTAAGTAGAAGTATTTTGATAAGTGTATTGAAGTCTTTCAAAAGTGTATAAATACATATTAAAACACTACATGTATATACATTTTAACTGAGTCGTTAAGTCATCGTTAGTCGTTACATGTAAGTGTTGTTTTGAAACCTTTAGGTTAACGATCTTGTTAAATGTTGTTAACCCAATGTTTATAATATCAAATGAGATTTTAAATTATTATATTATCATGATATTATCATGTATGAATATATCTTAATATGATATATATACATTAAATGTCTTTACAACGATAATCGTTACATATATGTCTCGTTTAAAAATCATTAAGTTAGTAGTCTTGTTTTTACATATGTAGTTCATTGTTAATATACTTAATGATATGTTTACTTATCATAGTATCATGTTAACTATATATATAACCATATATATGTCATCATATAGTTTTTACAAGTTTTAACGTTCGTGAATCACCGGTCAACTTGGGTGGTCAATTGTCTATATGAAACATATTTCAATTAATCAAGTCTTAACAAGTTTGATTGCTTAACATGTTGGAAACATTTAATCATGTAAATATCAATCTCAATTAATATATATAAACATGGAAAAGTTCGGGTCACTACATCGACTACCACATTTGCCTTCCCTGGGTGGTAACGAATCTCAAAGTCGTAATCATTCAATAATTCAATCCACCTACGCTGCCTCATATTCAGTTGTTTCTGATTAAATATGTGTTGAAGACTTTTGTGGTCGGTATATATAATACTTTTGACCCCATATAAGTGTGCCTCCAAGTCTTTAATGCAAAAACAACCGCGCCTAATTCCAAATCATGAGTCGTATAATTTTGTTCTTGAATCTTCAATTGTCTAGACGCATAAGCAATCACCTTCGTTCGTTGCATTAATACACAACCGAGACCTTACTTTGATGCGTCACAATAAATCACAAAATCATCATTCCCTTTCAGGCAATGACAATATAGGTGCCATAGTTAGCTTTTTCTTCAATAACTGAAACGCTTTCTCTTGTTCATCCTTCCATTCAATTTTCTTCCCTTTATGCGTTAATGCAGTCAAGGGTTTTGCTATTCTGGAAAAGTCTTGGATGAACCTTCTGTAGTAACCAGCTAGTCCTAAAAACTGGCGTATGTGTTTCGGAGTTTTTGGGGTTTCCCACTTTTCAACAGTTTCTATCTTTGCCGGATGCACCTTAATACCTTCTTTGTTCACTATGTAACCGTGGAATTGAACTTCTTCCAACCAAAATGCACACTTTGAAAATTTAGCGTACAATTCTTCCTTCCTCAATACTTCTAACACCTTTCTCAAATGTTCACCGTGTTCTTGGTCATTCTTTGAGTAAATAAGTATGTTATCAATGAAAACAATGACAAACTTGTCAAGGTATGTTCCACACACTCGGTTCATAAGGTCCATGAACACAGCTGGTGCATTAGTTAAACCAAACGGCATTACCATAAACTCGTAATGACCGTAACGTGTTCTGAAAGCAGTCTTTGGAATATCATCTTCTTTCACCCGCATTTGATGATACCCAGAACGTAAGTCAATCTTTGAATAAATAGACGAGCCTTGTAGTTGATCAAATAAGTCATCGATTCTCTGTAGTGGGTAGCGGTTCTTTATAGTAAGTTTGTTCAACTCTCGGTAGTCGATACACAACCTGAATGTACCATCTTTCTTCTTGACAAACAAAACAGGAGCTCCCCACGGTGATGTGCTTGGTCGAATGAAACCACGCTCTAAAAGTTCTTGTAATTGGCTTTGCAGTTCTTTCATCTCGCTGGGTGCGAGTCTGTAAGGAGCACAAGCTATTGGTGCAGCTCCTGGTACAAGATCTTATTTGAAATTCAATGGATCGATGTGGGGGTAATCCCAGTAATTCTTTCGGAAATACATCGGGAAATTCTTTTGCGACGGGAACATCATTGATGCTCTTTTCTTCAGTTTGTACTTTCTCGACGTGTGCTAGAACAGCATAGCAACCTTTTCTTATTAGTTTTTGTGCCTTCAAATTACTAATAAGATGTAGCTTTGTGTTGCCCTTTTCTCCGTACACCATTAAGGGTTTTCCTTTTTCTCGTATAATGCGAATTGCATTTTTGTAACAAACGATCTCTGCTTTCACTTCTTTCAACCAGTCCATACCGATTATCACATCAAAACTCCCTAACTCTACTGGTATCAAGTCAATCTTAAATGTTTCACTAACCAGTTTAATTTCTCGATTCCGACATATATTATCTGCTGAAATTAATTTACCATTTGCTAATTCGAGTAAAAATTTACTATCTAAAGGCGTCAATGGACAACTTAATTTAGCACAAAAATCTCTACTCATGTAGCTTCTATCCGCACCCGAATCAAATAAAACGTAAGCAGATTTATTGTCAATAAGAAACGTACCCGTAACAAGCTCCGGGTCTTCCTGTACCTCTGCCGCATTAATATTGAAAACTCTTCCGCAGCCTTGTCCATTAGTGTTCTCCTGGTTCGGGCAATTTCTAATAATGTGGCCCGGTTTTCCACATTTATAACAAACTACATTGGCATAACTTGCTCCGACACTACTTGCTCCGCCATTACTCGTTCCGACACCATTTGTTCCTTTCGTTCTGTTAACCCCTGGTCCGTAGACCTCACACTTCGCCGTGCTATGACCATTTCTTTTACACTTGTTGCAAAATTTGGTGCAGAACCCCAAGTGATACTTTTCACACCTTTGGCATAGCTGCTTCTGATTGTTGTTGTTGTTGCAGTTATTATTGTTGTTAAGATGATTGTTGTAGTTACTGTTGTTGTTGTTGTTGTTGTTGTTGTTGTTGTTGTTGTTGTTGGGCCATTTGTTGTAGTTGCGATTGATATTGCGATTGTTAGGATAGTTGTTGCAATTATTGTTGTAATTGCTGTTGTTGTTGTATTGGTGATTCTTATCACCGTTTTCCTCCCACTTTCTTTTGACTTGCTTCACATTGGCCTCTTCAGCAGTCTGTTCTTTAATTCATTCTTCAATCTGGTTTACTAGTTTGTGAGCCATTCTACATGCCTGTTGTATGGAGGCGGGCTCGTGTGAACTTATATCTTCTTGGATTCTTTCCGGTAATCCTTTCACAAACGCGTCGATCTTCTCTTCCTCATCTTCGAACGCTCCCAGACACAATAGGCATAATTCTGTGAATCATCTTTCGTACGTGGTAATATCAAATCCTTGGGTTCGTAACCCTCTAAGTTCAGTCTTGAGCTTATTGACCTCGGTTCTGGGACGGTACTTCTCGTTCATCAAGTGCTTGAATGCTGACCACAGTAGTGCGTAAGCATCATCTTGTCCCACTTGCTCTAGATAGGTATTCCACCATGTTAACGCAGAACCTGTGAAGGTATGCGTAGCGTACTTCACTTTGTCCTCTTCAGTACACTTACTTATGGAAAACACCGATTCGACCTTCTCGGTCCACCGTTTCAATCCGATCGGTCCTTCGGTTCTATCAAATTCCAAAGGTTTGCAGGCAGTGAATTCCTTGTAGGTGCATCTTACATGATTTCCTGTACTACTAGATCCAAGGTTATTGTTGGTATGTAGCGCCGCCTGTACTGTGGCTATGTTTGAAGCAAGAAAGGCACGAAATTCCTCTTCACTCATATTCAAGGTGTGTCGAGTAGTCGGTGCCATTTCCTTCAAAATAGTCAAATGAAACGAGTTAATCATATAGAATATCAAGAGTAGTCAATAGTATTTCGTAGCGTAATATGAACTTATTTATAAAAGCTCTTTATTCATATTATCGTTTTATACTCTTTAATTCGGGTAGTACCTACTCGTTAAGTTCATACTTAGTAGCTAACATACCATTTCAACTACAATTCTATATGAAAAACTAATCACAAACAAATATATATCATATTCAAACCTTTATACAATAACTTGTAAACTTACAATACCGCTATTTTACATATAGCATGAAATATAGCACATAAAATTTGATACAAAGTAGTTGCGAAGATAATTCTAGTTAATAAATAAGGCGTTCAGCAAAGGCAACAAAGACACGTAATTCATACGTCCAGAAACAAGTCATGCATTCTGGTTTTACTAATACCACTTCCCATCCTTGGTCTTGTGGAACGTAACCGTTGTGACCGATAGTATGACAACGTGTTGTAACGTCGTCAAAAGGACGAAGGTTACGTAATGACCAACAGTCTCGTAATAACCTAAAAACCTCATTTCTTACCCCAATTACCGACTCCGTCACTTGTGGGAACGTTTTGTTTAATAGTTGTAGCCCGATGTTCTTTTTCTCACTTTGGTGAGAAGCGAACATTACTAACCCGTAAGCATAACATGCTTCTTTATGTTGCATGTTAGCCGCTTTTTCTAAATCATGAAGTCCTATATTCGGATACATTGAGTCAAAATAATTTCTTAACCCGTTGCGTAAAATAGCATTTGGGTTCCCCGCAATATATGCGTCAAAGTAAACACATCGTAACTTACGGGTTTCCCAATGTGATATCCCCCATCTTTCAAATGAAAGCCTTTTATTAACCAAGGCATTCTTGGAACGTTCTTCGAATGTCTTACAAACTGATTTTGCCATAAATAGTTGTGCCGAGGAATTCTGACCGACTCTAGACAAGATTTCATCAATCATGTCTCCGGGTAAGTCTTCTAAAATATTGGGTTGTCTATCCATTTTGTGTTTTTATACTGTAAAATAGACAAGAGTTAGATTCATAAAAGATACTTATTAATACAAGCAATTTTTAAATATATCGTAAAGCATAAGCACACTATATTACATATATTACACCGCACAAATACAACTATCTTATTCCGACTCACTCATTTATTCTTTTTCGAACTAGGTTCTTTTTGCTAAGTTTTTAGGGATATATGATGTTCCCCTAATATGAGCCTCGTTTTCCACATTGGTCTAGAAAAACCTGGTGGTTTAGAGGTTCCCGGGTTATTGTTACAACTTAAGAAATACGGGTGTTGACGATACATATAAAGTTCATCGGGGTTGGAATCAGATTTCTCTATTTTTATGCCCTTTCTCTTATTGTTCTCTTTTGCCTTTTTAAATTCAGTTGGGGTAATTTCTATAACATCATCGGAATCCTCGTCGGGATCCGATTCATCGGAGAATTGGTAATCCTCCCAATATTTTGCTTCCTTGGCGGAAACACCGTTGACCATAATTAACCTTGGTCGGTTGGTTGAGGATTTTCTTTTACTTAACCGTTTTATTATTTCCCCCACCGGTTCTATTTCTTCTTCCGATTCCACCTCCTCCAGTTCCGATTCTTCTTCCGGTTCCGATTCTTCTTCCGGTTCCTCTTCGGGAACTTGTGAATCAGTCCACGAATCATTCCAAATTACATTTGACTCTTCATTATTATTAGGTGAGTCAATGGGACTTGTATTAGAGGTAGACATCTATCACATAATATCAAACACGTTAAGAGATTAATATATCACATAATATTCACAGGTTAAAAATATATAGTTTCCAACAAAATTTGTTAAGCAATCATTTTTCAAGTAAACACGGTCGAAGTCCAGACTCACTAATGCATCCTAACAAACTCGATAAGACACACACTAATGCAAAATTCTGGTTCTCTAAGACCAACGCTCGGATACCAACTGAAATGTCCCGTTCTTATTGATTAAAAACGTTCCATATTAGTTGAATTCATTGCGAGGTTTTGACCTCTATATGAGACATTTTTTCAAAGACTACATTCATTTTTAAAACAAACCATAACCTTTATTTCATAAATAAAGGTTTAAAAAGCTTTACGTAGATTATCAAATAATGATAATCTAAAATATCCTGTTTACATTACCATTACATAATGGTTTACAATACAAATATGTTACATCGAAATCAGTTTCTTGAATGCAGTTTTTACACAATATCATACAAACATGGACTCCAAATCTTGTCCTTATTTTAGTATGCAACAGCGGAAGCTCTTAGTATTCACCTGAGAATAAACATGCTTTAAACATCAACAAAAATGTTGGTGAGTTATAGGTTTAACCTATATAAATCAAATCGTAACAATAGACCACAAGATTTCATATTTCAATACACATCCCATACATAGAGATAAAAATCATTCATATGGTGAACACCTGGTAACCGACATTAACAAGATGCATATATAAGAATATCCCCATCATTCCGGGACACCCTTCGGATATGATATAAATTTCGAAGTACTAAAGCATCCGGCACTTTGGATGGGGTTTGTTAGGCCCAATAGATCTATCTTTAGGATTCGCGTCAATTAGGGTGTCTGTTCCCTAATTCTTAGATTACCAGACTTAATAAAAAGGGGCATATTCGATTTCGATAATTCATCCATAGAATGTAGTTTCACGTACTTGTGTCTATTTTGTAAATCATTTATAAAACCTGCATGTATTCTCATCCCAAAAATATTAGATTTTAAAAGTGGGACTATAACTCACTTTCACAGATTTTTACTTCATCGGGAAGCAAGACTTGGCCACTGGTTGATTCACGAACCTATAACAATATATACATATATATCAAAGTATGTTCAAAATATATTTACAATACTTTTAATACATTTTGATGTTTTAAGTTTATTAAGTCAGCTGTTCTCGTTAGTAACCTACAACTAGTTGTCCACAGTTAGATGTACAGAAATAAATCGATAAATATTATCTTAAATCAATCCACGACCCAGTGTATACGTATCTCAGTATTGATCACAACTCAAACTATATATATATTTTGGAATCAACCTCAACCCTGTATAGCTAACTCCAACATTCACATATAGAGTGTCTATGGTTGTTTCGCAATATATATATAGATGGGTCGACATGATAGGTCGAAACATTGTATACGTGTCTATGGTATCTCAAGATTACATAATATACAATATAAGTTGATTAGGTTTGAAGGTATTTCGTATGCCCGAGAGACATATTAAATCAATGTGGCTAATATGTTATGATCCAAGTCGGGTCATACCCAATAACAAACTTACCGACACCTTAAACGTATTTAATATTGACGATTGGCTCGTTAAATAAATACGCGACACTTGAACTTTAGAAAATCGATTTTCTAAAATATAATCACTTGAGATAAATTATTTGGATAATTTATATACATTATGAATTTAATTATTTATAGGTTTAAATAATTATATTGTGTTATATTTTGTAAATGGTTTATAAAATATGCAAGTAACTTACAAAATATTTGACATTTTGTAACAAGCTTTTATAAAACAAAAAATACAAGTTTTATAAAATAAAACTAAACCCACCCCACATGGTGGACAGTTTTGGGGAGTCTCCAAGGTCCTCCCATGCTTGTTTCCTTGTTACTTGTGTTGGCACAAGTTCATATATGCATGGGTCATTCAAATACCAAAGTATTCTTTGACAAAAGCCTAGAAAACAAGTGAAAAACACTCTCTTCTTCTTGATACAGCATTCTGGCCGAATTTTCTTTGTAAAAAGGAGTGTGCTTGAGTTTGTTTGAAAGCTTATCTTCAAGTGTCAACAAATCCTAACTATAGTATTAGGTGTTGGGCAAAGTTTAGGGTATTATCTCTTGAGGTTTCATGCTTTTGAAGCTTGCATTCTCATCATCTTTCTAGTTGCTGCTGTCTAGTTTTTCAAGTGCAAATAAAAGGGTATTGAGCTTGGTTAATTAGTTAGTTAAGTGTCTAAATCTTAACTAACTTAAAGGGTGGTGTTGGTGTATCAAAGGATTGGGTTTTACACAATTGTTCATCATCTTCATCATCACTTATTAACCTCCTAACTTGGAGAAGGTATAACCTCTAAACTACTTCTATTTTGTAAGCATATACTCAAGGCTTAATAATTCATAATGGAATTCAATTGATGAAAATGGTTTAACATATACACTTGTTTATAAATGAAGTAATGCTTCCGCTTGAGTTAACACTCATAAAATTGGTTTTGTGATTATATAAACATTATGAACTTGTTGTTATGTTGAATTCCATCAATGGTATCTAGAG
Source organism: Rutidosis leptorrhynchoides (assembly GCF_046630445.1). Lineage (NCBI taxonomy): Eukaryota > Viridiplantae > Streptophyta > Magnoliopsida > Asterales > Asteraceae > Rutidosis > Rutidosis leptorrhynchoides. The sequence goes on along the minus strand of NC_092333.1, from coordinate 328,679,964 downwards.
CCGAAGTCTTGAAATATGCTTCGAGATGGTTTTTAAACTCACTATATATTTTGCATTTTATGTACATTCATGATTGTAAAATGCAAAAATTTATGGTTTTGGGTGGGTTTATTATATGGCCGAATTTATGGAGTTCAAAAAGTGGGTTTTGGTTCTTCCATTTGGTTCATACTTGGTTGTATGTTAAAGTTCACAATCTAAGCCTTGACCTTGTGTTTGGTTGCTTGCATGGTTGATTGATATTTATTCAATTGGTTTGTAATGATATTTATTCATTTGGCATGTAATAATTCATTTGGTTATGTAATTTATTTTATATTTGGTATGTAAAATAGATTAGGTTGTAATTTCATTTTTTAGACAAAATGTATTAGGATATATTTTGTAAAATGATGAAGAATGATGAAAACTTGAAGAACACATGAAGAAGCATTTGGATGCAAGGTTAAGTGGGAGATTTGAAATCTCCTACTTTGTGTAATTACCCCTTACCCGGTGGCATTTTGTTTTCGGCTAAACAAAATGCTTACCAAAAGGCTTGATTGTGAACATGTTGTTTTGCATGCTTGGTTGTTTATTGTATGATTGTGGATTGTATGTATGCTACAAGTTAATCACACAAGTTAACAACCAACTAAAATGACAATTTAATTGGTTAAATTTAACATTATTAACACATGCAAAACTACAATTTAATTGGTTAAATTCAAATGGCAAAAGACGTTAATAAATGGTTATTAAGAATTAGAAACGGATTGCACATATAAAATGGTTTATATCAAAGTAATAAAATTGGAATTATTACATGACATGAAAATGGATTTTCATAAGAACCATACACTAAATGCATGTTGGTGTACGGCATAAAAGTTTTCTCAAACTAGAAATAATGAAAACTTAAAATCCCTTTAACACACTAGGTTAACAAGTTTAAACGCCATCCTATTGTATGACACTTAGACGTATTAAGGAACTTATAATGGGATAAAGGTCACCTAACCGTTATGAGCAAACTAATATGATTAAGGTAAATTTCGCACACTTGTTGGATAAAGGTCACCTAACCACTTGTATGTTAAGTTTACATGTCTAAACAAGTAGGACGACTTGATTTGGAAATCATGAACTTAGGGTCACCAAAGCATGATGAACAAATAGGCGTTGATGGGATAATATGTCATGCAAAAGGATTGCATGATCCCATAACTTAGAAGTTGCAAAAGGATTGCAATTGTCATATAATGACTACCTAGCTAAACCAAATGACGGGATAAAGGTCACCTAACCGAAATTTGGTTTACCGTTGGATTCTAAAATTTAATAAATATCAATTAGATTTAAAGGGTATTGATTATTAAATTAAAATTGATACTTAAACAACTTTGTTAAATTTTGTAGATGGCCGCAAATAACAACAACATACAAAACGCACCTATTAACTTGAACAACCTATCGTTAAGGTCTCTCCTCGAGAAAGACAAACTCAACCATACGAACTTTATGGATTGGTTCCGCAATCTTAGGATTGTCCTCAAACTTGAGGATGAGGCGTATGTGTTGGAAGACCCCATTCCCGATCAACCCGACGAGGATGATACGGAAGGCATGGCTTATTGGGATAAGTATTGCGCCGATTCGGTGCAAGTCGCTTGCCTAATGCTTGGGACTATGATACCCGAACTCCAAAAGGATTTCGAGCATCATACTGCATACGACATGATCACGCAATTGAAGGAGATGTTCCTTCAACAAGCACGTGTCGAGCGCTTCGAGACCGTTCGAGCGCTTCATGCATGTCGTATGGACGACTCCCAATCCGTTTCATCTTATGTCCTTAAGATGAAAAGCCTCATTGATCGCGCAAACCGTCTTAATCTCAACTTATCTAATGAGCTAGCCACGGATCTTATCCTAAACTCCTTGTCAAAGAGGTTTGACCAATTTGTAATTAATTACAATATGAATGGGATGGATAAGACCATAGGCGAACTTCATGGCATGCTTAGGACGGCGGAAACTAGCATGGGTAAGAGGGCTTCACCCGTGCTAATGATCAATGATGGTGGGTCCAAAGGTAACAACACCTCTAAGCCAAAGGCAGCTAAGAGGAAAGGACCCGCCCATCAAGGCAAGGGAAAGGGGAGGATGGTTACCCCAACCAAAAACAAGAACAAGAGGTAAAAGGTTGCCGGACAAGCAAACCCCAAGGAAGACCCGTGCTTCGGTTGCGGTGAAATGGGTCACTGGAAACGGAACTGCCCGGTCTACCTTAAGGAGTTGAAGGAAAAGAGGGATGCGGGGCAAACCTCAGGTAATATATATATATGGTATATATAGAGCTTAGTATTACTTCTTCTAATACATGGGTATTAGACACTGGATGTGGAACTCACATTTGCAATTCTTTGCAGGGGTTCAAAAGAAGTAGCAAGCAAACGGGAACATCAAGTCTCTTTATGGGTAATGGAGCCAAAGTGCAAGTGAAGGCTCAAGGAGACTTTGTATTAAAGCTTCCAAGTGGTTTGGAACTTATTTTGAACAATGTTTTGTATGCACCGGATTTATGTCGAAGCATTATTTCAGTTTCCCGTTTAAAACAATGTGGTTTTTATCTTAATTTTGTTAATGATGATATCCACGTTTATTTAGATAATGTATTCTATTTTAAGGCTTCGCCTTCAAATGGAATTTATGAATTGGTTCATGATGACACATCATCTAGTAGCTCAATATACCATACTAGCACCAAGAAACTCAAAAGGGATTTGAGTGATTCCTACTTATGGCATTGTCGCCTTGGTCACATAAACAAGAATCGAATGCATACACTTCAAAAGGATGGCCTTTTGAAATCAAATGAACTAGACTCGTTTGATGTATGTGAATCTTGTTTACAAGGCAAAATGACTAAAGCACCTTTCAATGGGACCTATGAAAGGGCCAAGGACTTATTAGGATTAATACATTCGGATGTATGTGGACCCTTTAAGCCCATAGCTAGGAATGGTGAAAGATACTTCGTTACTTTCATTGATGATTTCAGTCGTTTTGGATATGTCTACTTGTTAAGACATAAGGACGAAACTTTTGAAGCATTCAAAGAATATCAAAACGAAGTACAAAATCAACTCAATAAGACAATCAAGGTACTTCGTACCGATAGAGGAGGTGAATACCTAAGCGATGCTTTTCAAGATCATCTTAGAAGTTGTGGGATTATCTCGCAACTTACTCCACCCGGGAACCACAACTTAATGGAGTTTCCGAAAGGAGGAACCGAACCCTAATGGATATGGTTCGATCTATAATGGCTAGAAGCTCGTTACCTCTATCATTTTGGGGTTATTGTCTATGCTCCGCAGCTCGTATTTTAAATATGGCCCCAACCAAGAAAGTGGAACGAACTCCTCATGAGATGTGGTTTGGAAAACCTCCATCTCTATCATACTTAAAGGTTTGGGGATGTGAAGCTTATCCTAAGCGTTACGTCCCTAATAAGTTGAATGCTCGATCCACAAAGTGTATCTTCATAGGATATCCCAAGGATGATATGGGATACTATTTCTATGATCCAACCGAGCAAAATGTATTTGTTGCTTGATAATGCTAAAAACGAACATATATTTCATAGCATTATTCCTCAAGAAAGACAAGCTTTTAGTTGCAATTGTTCTATTTACAAGTGATATTCGTTTAAATAATAAAAGGTGAAGACAAAAGACAGATTCGACGAATTGAAGACGCAAACGACCAAAAAGCTCAAAAGTACAAAAGACAATCAAAAAGGTTCCAATTATTGATAAGAAACGTCTCGAAATTACAAGAGTATAAGATTCAAAACGCAAAGTACAAGATATTAAATTGTACGCAAGGACGTTCGAAAATCCGGAACCGGGACCAGAGTCAACTCTTAACGCTCGACGCAACGGACTAAAAATTACTAGTTAACTATGTATATAAATATAATATAATATATAATTAATTATATTAATTATATATATATTATATTTATAAATAAAAACCGTCGGCAGAGAAAGACTCCAAGGGACTGAGCTGTAATTTCATTCTCCGCGACTCGCGGAGTTTGAAGGCCAAAAAGGCCGCGAGTTGCGGAGCCCCCAGTTTTGAAACTCCCTATAAAGCAAACCGAATTCTGATCATTTTCATCCATCTTTTTCTTCTTCTTCTCATACGTAAATTATATATATATATTTATAATTTATATTTTAATTTTAATTATAATTCTAATAATAAGGGTATGTTAGCGAATGTTGTAAGGGTGTAAGTCGAAATTCTGTCCGTGTAACGCTACGCTATTTTTAATCATTGTAAGTTATGTTCAACCTTTTTATATTAATGTCTCGTAGCTAAGTTATTATTATGCTTATTTAAAACGAAGTAATCATGATGTTGGGCTAATTACTAAAATTGGGTAATTGGGCTTTGTACCATAATTGGGGTTTGGACAAAAGAACGACACTTGTGGAAATTAGACTATGGGCTATTAATAGGCTTTATATTTGTTTAACTAAATGATAGTTTGTTAATGTTAATATAAAGATTTACAATTGGGCGTCCCTATAAATTACCATATACACTCGATCGGACACGATGGGCGGGGTATTTATATGTACGAATAATCGTTCATTTAACCGGACACGGGAATGGATTAATAGCCACTAGAATAATTAAGACAGGGGTGAAATTACATTCAAGGGTAATTGGTGTAATTGTTAACAAAGTAGTAAAACCTTGGTTTACACGCAGTCGATAACCTGGTGTATTCATTAAACAAAGTATTAAAACCTTGTTACAATTCGAATCCCCAATTAGTTGGAATATTTAACTTCGGGTATAAGAATAATTTGACGAGGACACTCGCACTTTATATTTATGACTGATGGACTGTTATGGACAAAAACCAGACGGACATATTAAATAATCCAGGACAAAGGACAATTAACCCATGGGCATAAAACTAAAATCAACACTTCAAACATCATGATTACGGAAGTTTAAATAAGCATAATTCTTTTATTTCATATTTAATTTCCTTTATTTTATATTTAATTGCACTTCTAATTATCGCACTTTTATTTATTGTTATTTAATTGCACTTTTAATTATCGTACATTTTAATTATCGCAAGTTTATTTTATCGCACTTTTATTATTCGCAATTTCATTATCGTTATTTACTTTATGCTTTAATTTTAGTCTTTTATTCATTTTTAATATTTTACATTTGGTTTTAACTACGACTAAAGTTTTAAAATCGACAAACTGGTCATTAAACGGTAAAAACCCCCCTTTATAATAATAATATTACTTATATATATGTTTGTATTTTTATAAAAGTAAACTAATATAGCGTTGAGCTTTGTTTAAAAAAAAGATTCCCTGTGGAACGAACCGGACTTACTAAAAACTACACTACTGTACGATTAGGTACACTGCCTATAAGTGTTGTAGCAAGGTTTAAGTATATCCATTCTATAAATAAATAAATATCTTGTGTAAAATTGTATCGTATTTAATAGTATTTCCTTGTAAAAATAATACTATTTTGTATACACCCCGCTGCACATCAAGTATTTTTGGCGCCGCTGCCGGGGAATTAGTTTCTTAAAAGCCGGAAGCGCAACGCTAATATAAAAAAAAAACGTTTTAAATATTCGAAAATATAAAAAGAAAAACAAAAATATAAATATTTTAAGGAGTTTGATAAATATTTAAGTTTTATAAAGTTTCTTTGTTTTTATAAAAACATAAGTTTTATTTAAGTATTTTGTTTCTATTTAAAAACATATGAATATAAAAAAAATATATATATATATAAATCTAGTTTTAAGATTTTTATTTATAAAATTATAAAGTGATTCTATTTTTATTTAAGTTTTAAATATAAAAGTTTTATTAATACACATATTTAAAAACAGAAAATAAAATAAATAAATAAAAAAAAACGCGTAAATTAAAACTGCTCCAGAGTTGAAATTCTGAACCCCGCGACTCGCGGGGTTTGATGCAATAAATTCCGCGACTCGCGGAGATAACCTGACACGCCGACAGAAGCCCTAATTCAGCATTAATTACGGTTAATTATTAATTATTATTATTATAACCCTAACTAATTATTATTATTATAATTACTTTTACTTTTTATTTAATTTATATATTTTAGTTAAATTAGTTTAATTAAATTGTAAAATTAGTAGTTTTATTAAATAAATAATATAACAATAATATTTTTATAAAAATTGTACTTTTTACAACTTTTTGTATATTTTTTTATTTTGTCCCTTTTTAATCGTTGTAGCGTAATATTTGTATTTTTTTCGCTCATATTTAATTTTAAACTTAGTTTTTGCCATAGTCATTTTTACTCCTAGATTTTTAGGTTTTGCCGTAGAATTCCTTAAGTGCTTTTTCTTTAGACTAAGATTTAGGTACTTTAGAATTTTGCGACGCCTTTTTAAGTTTTAGTTTCATTTTAAGTTATTTTCATTTGGGATTTAGTTTTTCCTGTAAGCTTTAATATTTTTAGACGACCTTTTACTATGTATCAATTATCATTCCAATTAGTAATTTCAATTTGCGATTATAATTTTAAGTTAGTTGTAGTAATAAGGTTAGGTTAGTCAAGTATTTTTAAGTTTTTATAAGTTTCTTTTATTTTTCCGTCACCTTTTATTTTTCAACCATTTTTCTTTTTCGACCTTTTTCGACGAACTCTTTTTCTTTCTTATTTCTCGCTATTCTAGTTTTAGGACATAGATTTTTATTCTACTTCTTATCTAAATTTCTTAAAATTACGAAAATTTATTTTAAGTGGTTAAATTGATAGACATCAAAAATTTTCTGGTTCGTAGTAATAGTTGGATTTGTACGTGGACCGGGTTATTGGAGCCAAACAGTCCTCAATTATATTGAGACCAAACGAATCCTGCCCCTCTGCTGCATCTTTTAGCTATTCGAAACGTGGGCAAAATCAGAAAAGTCTATTGATTGGATAACTTATTATAATTTTTCTTTCCTTTTTAAAACTAATAGGATATTCAGTGAATGCACCGAGCAAGACGTTCACCACCATTTGTACGTTCACCACCTGTAACTAGATCAAGACATTTAGCAAATATAACCGCCGTTGATTTTTCTTTAGAATCGTCATCCAGTCGACCAAGTACTTCAGTTCAAATTTCCGATAATCCATTTTTTGAACCCGACCTCACAATTGAGAATCCGGAGAATATTCAGGAACGGTTCGTAGATCCTGAACCATTAAACTTTCCTCCGGAGCCACCAATCATTCAAACAGAGATTGTTGAGGAACGAACCATTAAATTAGAATCATTTAGTGATACCGATTCAACAAATTCAATTATGGAAAATCTGGAACCTTTAAGTATGGAAGACCGAATGAGAGCTAAACGCACTGGCCAAGGTCACGCAATTACTCATCCAGACATTAATGCGCCAGATTATGAAATCAAAGGACAAATTCTACACATGGTGACTAATCAATGCCAATTTAGTGGTGCGCCGAAGGAAGATCCAAATGAACATCTTCGTACCTTTAATAGGATCTGCACACTATTTAAAATCCGAGAAGTAGAGGATGAACAGATATATCTCATGTTATTTCCCTGGACTTTAAAGGGAGAAGCCAAAGATTGGTTGGAATCGTTACCTGAAGGGGCGATTGACACATGGGACGTTTTAGTTGACAAATTTCTTAAACAATTCTTTCCTGCATCTAAAGCCGTAAGACTTCAAGCAGAAATTGTTACGTTCACACAGAAACCAAATGAAACTCTATATGAGGCATGGACTAGATATGGAAAGTTATTAAGAGGATGTCCGCAACATGGTTTAGACACCTGTCAAATAGTACAAATATTCTACCAAGGATGCGACATCACAACAAGAAAAGACATAGATATAGCAGCTGGTGGTTCTATTATGAAGAAAACCGAAACTGATGCTTACAAAATTATTGATAATACTGCTTCCCACTCACATGAGTGGCACCAAGAAAAAGATATCGTTAGATCATCTAAAGCAGCTAGAGCCGATTCTAGCCATGACTTAGATTCCATTTCCGCAAAGATAGATGCTGTGGAGAGACGAATGGAAAAGATGACTAAAGATATTCACTCAATACGAATTAGTTGTGAGCAGTGTGGAGGACCACATTTGACAAAAGATTGTCTCAGTATTGAATTAACAATGGAACAAAGAGAGAATATTTCATACATAAACCAAAGGCCTGGAAATAATTATCAGAATAATTATCAACCGCCAAGACCGATTTACAATCAAAACCAGAATTATAACAGAAATATTCCATACAACAACCAACAAGGTCCTAGCAATCAACAAGTATCCAATAATAATTATAATCAGCAAAGACCTAATTTTCAAAACAAACCACCACAACAAACCGATGATAAAAAGCCGAATTTAGAAGATATGATGACGAAGCTAGTTGAAACTCAAACGCAGTTTTTCACATCTCAGAAACAAACCAATGAACAAAATGCTCAAGCATTTAGAAATCAACAAGCTTCTATTCAAAATCTGGAACAAGAAGTAAGTAACCTAGCAAGGTTAATAGGTGAAAGAAAACCGGGAAGTCTACCTAGTGATACAAATGCTAACCCCCGGAATGAAACAGCTAAAGCCATTATAACAAGAAGTGGTACAACACTTAAACCACCTGAAATACCTGTAACTTCTGATAAAGCTATTCCTACTCCACAAGAACCACAACCTGATCAAGATAAGGAAAAAGAACCGGTAGTTGAAAAGGTTAATGAAGATAACACAGTTAAGGATAAACTTTATGTTAAACCATACCAACCACCACTTCCTTACCCGAGTAAAATGAAGAAAGAAAAACTTGAAGCCGAGCAATCCAAATTCTTGGATATGTTTAAACAGATAAATGTAAATCTTCCTTTCATTGATGTGATTTCAGGAATGCCTAGATATGCTAAATTCTTGAAAGATCTAATCTCAAATAGAAAGAAAATGAAAGAACTCTCGACTGTTACTATGAATGCTAATTGTTCAGCAGTGCTGTTGAATAAGATACCAGAAAAATTATCTGATCCAGGAAGTTTCACAATTCCATGTTTTCTGGGTAGTCTTAGTTCAATAGAAGCATTGGCAGACTTAGGTGCTAGTATAAATCTAATGCCGTATTCACTATACACTAAACTAGACCTTGGAGAATTGAAACCAACCAGAATAAGCATACAACTAGCCGATAGATCAATAAAATATCCTAGAGGGATAATGGAGAACATGCTAGTTAAAGTTGGTACTTTAGTATTTCCAGTAGATTTTGTTGTTTTGGACATGGAAGAAGATTCTCAAGTTCCTCTCATATTAGGAAGACCATTCTTAAACACGGCTAAAGCAATGATAGACGTGTGCGGTAAGAAACTGACCCTAAGTATAGAGGATGAGAGTGTTACCTTTTCAGTTGATAGAGCAATGCAACAACCACAATCTGCAGATGATACATGTTATTATATTCAAACTATAGATGCACATGCAGAATTATTAGAAGAATTTCCAGAATTACAAGGAACAGGAGAATATTCTTTAGGAGAAGGTAATGAACCAATTGATGAAGCTGAAATGTTAGCTACACTTATAGCTAATGGATATGAACCAACAACAGAAGAAATTCAAATGCTAAAAGAAGAAGACAGATATCGATACAAATCATCGATAGAAGAACCTCCGAAATTAGAGTTAAAGCCACTTCCAAACCATTTGGAATACGCTTATTTACATGGTGAATCTGAATTACCTGTAATAATATCGTCTTCTCTTACTGAAAATGAGAAATCATAACTCATTTCTGTGTTGAAAGCTCATAAACCAGCCATTGCATGGAAGATTCATGATATTAAAGGAATACGTCCTTCGTATTGCACACATAAAATCCTTATGGAAGAAGGTCATAAAACGTATGTGCAACGCCAACGAAGACTAAATCCTAATATGCAAGATGTAGTTAAGAAAGAGATTATTAAACTGCTAGATGCAGGTTTAATTTATCCAATTTCTGATAGTCCATGTGTAAGCCCAGTTCAATGCGTGCCTAAGAAGGGTGGCATGACTGTCATTACAAATGAGAAAAATGAGCTTATTCCTACTAGGACTGTAACAGGATGGCGTGTGTGTATTGATTATAGAAAATTAAATGACGCCACCATAAAAGATCACTTTCCCTTACCTTTCATAGATCAAATGTTGGAAAGATTAGCCGGAAATAGTTACTATTGTTTTCTAGATGGATTTTCCGGATATTTTCAAAATCCAATAGCACCCGAAGATCAAGAGAAAACCACATTCACGTGCCCTTATGGTACTTTTGCTTACAAACTCATGCCATTTGGACTTTGTAAGGCCCCTGCAACCTTTCAAAGGTGTATGATGGCGATTTTTCACGACATGATAGAAGAATGCATGGAAGTATTCATGGATGACTTTTCAGTCTTCGGTGATACATTTAAATCATGTCTAGTTAATCTGGAACGAATGCTAATTAGATGCGAAAAATCAAATCTAGTACTTAATTGGGAGAAATGCCATTTCATGGTTAAAGAAGGCATCGTTCTTGGACATAAAATTTCAAAAGAAGGAATTGAAGTGGATAGAGCTAAAGTAGATGTAATTTCTAAACTTCCACATCCCACCAATGTTAGAGGAGTTAGGAGTTTTCTAGGGCATGCCGGTTTTTACCGACGTTTCATAAAAGATTTTTCTAAAATTGCCACTCCTATGAATAAACTCCTAGAAAAGGATGCGCCATTCATCTTTTCAGATGAGTGTATCAAATCTTTTAATATTCTTAAAGAGAAACTCACTAATGCGCCAATCATGATAACACCAAATTGGAATCTACCATTTGAACTAATGTGCGATGCAAGTGATTTTGCAATGGGAGCCGTTTTAGGACAAAGGATTGAAAAACGATTTCAACCTATATATTATGCTAGTAAGACGTTACAAGGAGCACAAACGAACTATACAACTACTGAAAAAGAACTCCTTGCTATTGTCTTTGCTTTTGACAAATTTCGATCATATCTCGTTCTAGCAAAAACGGTGGTCTATACCGACCATTCTGCTCTTAGATACTTATTTTCAAAACAAGATGCTAAACCAAGATTAATCCGTTGGATCTTACTCTTACAAGAACTTGATATTGAAATCCGAGATAAAAGAGGAGCAGAAAATCTCGCCGCTGATCATCTTTCTCGTCTTGAAAATCCCGAATTAGAAGTTCTGAATGAATCGGCCATACAAGACAACTTTCCTGATGAATATCTATTGAAGATAGATTATAAAGAAATCCCATGGTTTGCAGACTATGCAAACTACTTAGTTTGTGGAATCCTTGAAAAAGGATTATCGTACCAAAGACGAAAGAAATTCTTCAGTGATATAAAACACTATTTTTGGGAAGATCCACATCTGTTTAAAAGTTGTCCCGATGGAATAATACGCTGATGTGTATTTGGAGATGAAGCTAGTAAAATTTTAAACCATTGTCACACAGGACCAACAGGAGGGCATTATGGGCCTCAACTAACAGCAAGAAAAGTTTATGAAGCTGGATTCTATTGGCCTACAATTTACAAAGACGCACATCTTCTTTGCAAATCCTGTGATGCATGTCAAAGGGCCGGAAAAATAAGTCAACGTGATGAAATGCCACAAATTGTCATCCAAGTATGTGAAGTATTTGACATTTGGGGTATTGACTTTATGGGTCCATTTCCAAAATCTAATAATAATCTATATATACTCGTAGCCATTGATTATGTATCTAAATGGGCGGAAGCACAAGCTCTCCCAACTAACGATGCACGAGTTGTAGTCAATTTTTTAAAACATCTTTTTGCAAGGTTTGGAACACCGAAAGCTTTAATAAGTGATCGGGGAACTCATTTTTGTAATAATCAACTTGAGAAAGTTCTTAAACGATATGGAGTAACTCATAAAATCTCCACCGCATATCATCCACAAACAAGTGGACAAGTTGAAAATACCAACCGAGCTTTAAAACGTATTCTAGAGAAAACCGTAGGATCAAATCCGAAGGAATGGTCCATTAAATTGGAGGATGCACTCTGGGCTTTTAGAACAGCCTACAAAACTCCAATTGGAACCACACCTTTTAGACTTGTTTATGGAAAAGCATGTCATCTTCCAGTAGAAATTGAACACAAAGCATTTTGGGCTTTGAAGACATGTAATCTTGATTTACATGAAGCCGGACGTCTACGATTAAGTCAACTAAACGAATTAGTAGAATTAAGACATGAAGCATACGAAAATTCGTTAATCTATAAAGAAAGACCGAAGAAATGGCATGATAAAAGAATCAGAAGTTCAAAAGAATTTAAAGAAGGAGACAGAGTTCTTCTTTTCAATTCACGATTCAAGCTATTTCTAGGAAAATTGAAATCAAGATGGTCTGGACCATTTATAGTCAAAAGAGTTTTCCCATACGGAACGATAGAATTGATAAATTCAAATGGGATTGAATTTAAAGTTAATGGTCACAGAGTTAAACATTACATACATGGTCCGATGGAAGTCGACAACGAAGTTAATCACAATTTCGACACCACGGCTAACTAAGTGTGGGGAGAATCAAGTCTTTAAAGGATAATATGTATTTCTGTTAGAGTTAGATTGTCTGTTTTCGTGTAGTTCTCGAAAATGGAACCCGAATGGTCTTTCCCTAGCAGACCCTAAAGAACTAGTCTTCTCCCCCCATTCTGAATTTTTATTTTTTTAGGTTTTTACAAAATGAAGACTGCCTGTGAACTAAACCATGGTCTAATGCTACACGCTTTGATAACTAAAAGAAATAATGACATACTACCAAGTGAAATAGTATCAGTAATCAGAGAAAGAATGGACGGAGTTAGAAAAGAATCCAGATGCGAAGATAATAAGTTACAATTTGGTAAAGAAAAATCAAAATCCGCAGCAAAAAGAAGAGCACGACACCTAGAAAGATGTCACAAATGCGGAAAATAGTCACATGGAGGTAAATGTTCAAATAATCAAACCTATTCAAATACCGAATTTGTTACTTTATGCAGAGACGGACCGTTCATATGTTTAGAAGAAAAGACACTGAATGCTCGAGGTTACGCTTATGTAGCTATGGAAAACCAATTAAATCGACTATCTTATGAATGGGATAGATCATATAACTAAGAAATCTATTTCATAGGTATGTCTGTACAGTTTTTATTTTTATTTTTATTTTTAACCTTTTGATAATAAACGCTAATTTGTTCGCTAAAAAGTATTAAATTGGTATTGAATAAAGTTAGGTTTGGCGACCGAAATTATTGATATCATTCAAAAATTTATTACATCACTGCGAAATTTAACGTTTATTCTTAAGGTATAAATATCTTTAATCAATCAACCCAAAATATTTCAAAAATTCGTCATGAGTTAAATTAGGTTTTGGAACCAAAATTACTTTACCGAAAAGAGGGACGCATATTTTTGATAATATTTGATTGATTAAAGTGGGATAAAAAGACAAAAAGATTTTTAATTTTATTTTTACCATGTTTTTAAAATTAATATTTAAATCTTAAATTAATATTGTAAACTTTGTAAAAACAATATATTTAAAATTGTAAATATTTGAAAAATTAATATAAGTTTGGTGTGAATTTATAATATGAATTTTTAAATTAAGATTGGTGTGAACTTTTAATTTTTAAAATATGAATTTTTAATTTTATGCATTTCAAATTTTAAGTTTGGTGTGAATTTTTAATATTAATTTTGAATTTTATATTTAAGTTGTGTGAATTTAAAAACAAAAATTTACTTTATCTCATTAAGTTAAGAATATGATTTTTAAAATTCGTCGTAAGTTGAAGACTAGGTCTTTGAACCGAAATTGCTTTACCCGAGGGAGGGACGAGAACTTTTATTATCATTATTTTTAATCTTATTGAATTAAAGTATGCCAAAAACATTAAAAAAACCCCAAAAATCTTAGCTTTTAAAACAATCGCTACAAAAAGACAAATTTTAAAATTTTGTCGAGGGACGGACTAGGACATCGATCCGAAATGACCTCGTCCTAAATAACAAGGGAAACAAAATTTTAAAATTAATTACTTAATTGTTTTAATAAGTTAAAGTTTAAAAAAAAATAAAAATTACCAAACTCCGCGACTCGCGGAGTTTGGAGGGTTAATCCCCGCAACTCGTGGAGGGACCGAAAATCAGAAAAAAATTTAAAAGAGCTGAACGATCAGTTTCAGTCCACACAACCCAAAACTCAAAAACACAGCGAAATACTGCGCGAAAATACACCAAAAACACCCCCAAAATCACAATTTTTAACCGTTAATCACCAAATTTTTTGCTAAAATCATGTTGAGAAGGATGCTATCTAAGAATTACTCAAGAAAAACGGTAAATTTCTACACCTAAACACCATTTAATCCGAAATTTGGTGTTCTTGAGCAATTTTTTCCCCAATTTGATTTTGATGCTTTTTAGTGTAATTAGGCTTAAATTGTTTATGTATTATGCTTGTATAACCTAGATTGATGCTGTTTAACATGATTAGAAGCCTTAAACTTCAAATTTTGAGTAATCTAGGGTTTGTGTTCTTGAGCAAATTTGGGGCTTTTTGATATAAACAGGTTATGGCCGATTTTTGTCATGAATTGTTGCTAAATTGAGTAGTGTAACATGTCTAGGTAGTTAAATGATCCAAACTTTGAGCCTAAACATGATTTTGAGAATTAAAGTGGACTTTTTCAAGTCTAAAATTCATGAACTTGATTTTTGAAAGACAATGCCATTTGAAACTTGTTTAATCGCTAGTAATGATTATTTTGACATGTTATTTGAGTTAAATGCTTATGAACTTGGCGAACATTTTCGTATATGCTTATTTGAAAAAGTGTAGATTTGATGAAAATATGAAAATAAGCTTAAGTTTGATATAAATTGATAATGTCATTGTAATTATTTTGATTGATGATTTTGCTGACACTAATGCATATTTGTATGCACAAAATTTGTGTTTGATGTGTTTTGCAGACTGAAAGGGGTGAATCTTCATCCCAAGCCCGCAAAGCTCCTGCTGAGAATTTGGAACAACAGGAGGTGGATAACTACTACAAGCAGGATATACCTCATCCAGTCATGACCTTTTCCGATATGCACTTGGAAGAGTTGCACCCGAACCTGAGATTTGACAGACTTTGGATAGATTATCCAAAATATCAAAGGGGTTTGCATACTCTTCATTCTAAGGTTGTTGAGGTACCGAGGGTCATAGAATGGGGACCCTTAGAAGCTGTAGAATTGGCCGGGCCAATTAGGGAATTACTTGTACAGAGGTATGGTAATTCTTCTTTTAATGACTGGGTACGTTTATTCACCATGCATAGACCTGTATATAAAGTATGGTGTGAAGAATTGTTATGTAGTATAGAGTTGAATGATCGGGTAGCTAGTTTAACCGATCGTTCTTTTATTAGATTTTTGTTAGGCGGTTCGATGCGCCACATGTCTTTACTGGACATGGCTCAGGCTTTACGTATATATATGCCTGAGGAGTTAGCGTCTGCCGATTGTAGAGGATTGATACTAAACGGTAGAAAGATAGATGAAAATTTTGATACACACGGTGTGTGGAGTCAAATGACAAGCCATCACCGTTTCAAAGGGGGAAATTACTCTTATTTGGATATAGATAGAGCCGAATTAAGAGTGATACATAGGTTTTTAGCTAATTCGATTACACAAAGGGGTAAGAACAAGGAAAAAGTAAATGAACAGGATTTGTTTTACCATATGTGTATTCGAGACCCACAAAGCGCTGTAAGTATATCGTATTGTGTGGGTTATTATTTATCAGCTATGGTTCGGGGGATGCGACCGCATAGCATAATAGGAGGTGGTATTTTTATTACTTTGATTGGTGAATATCTCGGTGTGGATATAAGTCGGGGGGGATTATTAGTAGAAGAACCGGAACCCCGCGATACTATAGGTTTAAATGTATACCATGGTGCAAAGTTTTGAAGAGGCGAAATAACGCCGCAGTACGATACCATGGTAGACATCCACAGGTGGAGAGAAACCAACAGCAAGGTAATGTAGGAGGGGGGAATGAGATGCAACAAATGCAAAGGTTTATAGCTTCTCAGGAATACGAAAATGCTAGACAGAGAGCATTTGAAGATTGGCAAGTTCATCAGAACCAAATCATAGCTCATTGCCAACATATAGGTAGAAACTATATTACTACACCGAAACCCATCTTCCCTCCCTGGTCTATAGAGATGCAGCCACCGTATCCTACGTATGACCCTGCCGAAGCATTCTATAGCACCTATGGTTATGCCTGGAACCCCTATTGGTACCAGTATCATCCCTAGTATACTTAGTTTTATTTATTTTGTAATTTGTAATTATTGATACGTTTAATACTTTTGTTAATATTGTAATCATTTTTATAATTGTCTAACTTTTATTCTTAGATTTTAATAATTTTTGAATGTGGGGTAATATACCAAACTTCAAAATTATGTATATATGTTTGCAGTTTATCTTATGTATACAACAGGATAAAACAACGCATTTTTAAAGACTGGCATTAAGTTCAGCAAAAGCAACTAATTTTGACGACAAGATGCAAAATATATGTGAAATAACAACAAGACGGAATGAACAAATGATGTGCACCATTTATCATTCAGCAAACAAACGCCAATATATTTGGAAACTTTGGTAAAATTTAATCATTTTCACACAAATCACCCTCAATAATTTAAATTGTTACTGATTTCTTGCAAATGAGGGCATTGCAAGATCTTAAGTGTGGGAAGGGGTTAAATTCTTTCGGATTTTAAAAATTTTTACTTTATACACTTGGTTACCATTAAAAATACTAGTAAAGCAGTAGTTGTATTAGAATCTAGTGCTCTCTGATAATAAAGAACAGCCCTGGTCTTATATACTGACTACCCAATTCTAGTAAAATTTTTCAAAATTTTCAATTAAATGAACTCAAAATCATGTTTATACATATTTATGAATTATAAAACTAGGTTTTAACACCGAAATTATTGTTACCTCAAAAAGGACATAAATTGAGAAACAAACCAAAATGTTAAAATTCATTTAAAATGGAATAGAGGGCGATAAAAAGGAAAATAAAAGCCAAGTGTGGGAAAATTTACCAAGTTATCTTAAACATATGTCACATATATCTTTAACAAATAACTAAAAATACTTTTGCTTTGGACTAAACTAAACTGTTTTACCCGATGAAAGAAAAGAAGAGATGGATCTACACGATGAATCAATTCCATCATTAAAAGGAAGTAAAGTCTTCCGAAAAAGACACGCGCTTCTTGATTTAGGTCATGAAGTTGTCGTCCAGACCAGCTGTAGGTTGACGAAAAATCTAGAAAAGTCATCACTAAAATCAGCAGGAAATCCACGGACCTCAGCATTAAACAGGGTCGCCAAGTGGTCAGATTTATCCTAACCATGAGAAGGATTTATCTTGTAAAATGGGGGGCACCATGCAAATTAGCTTGATAAGACTAATGAATCAGATCCCCAGAAAGGATAATCTCCTTAAAGATTAAAAATCAGCTTTTAAGACTAATATTACTCAATCCTAGAGATTGACCTTAAAGATTGAGAATTCAAACTCATGGAATTCAATGATATCTAAACTTGAGCTTGAACGAGAAAATATTTTGATCAAAATTACAAACCGATTTGTTTTCTGAAAACCCTATTTTCAATGCGTTCATTACCATTGAACGTAAAATCCTAGGAATTCACCTGGAATTCATTAGGTCACCTGAACTAAAACGGGTGTCAACCGTAAGAACGGTGGTTGCATAGTGGTCAAAGACAGGACCTTGTGCCATACCGAAAAATCATAAGGGTGAGCTTTACTATTGCTCCTACCAAGGATAGTAATTGCGTCCGACACGTTATAGACCATAATTAAAAGCATGTCAGGGGACATTGCCTTAACAGTTGCTTGTTCAACGCTTTCCTTTACAACCGGAAGGTAGTTTACCGAAAGGTAATATACAGGACAAGTAAACTGGACGTGTTGCTTTCCAAATACAAGGTTAGCAAGTGGGTGACACAAAACCATAAGTTTTGAGCTAAAATTTTCAAAACTGAAACCCACCAAGCCCACAAAAATATTTTGCAAACACCGGTAAAGGGTTATCCCGGAAAACTTGTCTAGGGTAAAAACTAGATTTAATTTTCAAAAGATCAAATGTTTTCATAAAGATCCAATTTCCTTAATGGATCTAAATTTTTATAGTCATGTGGGACTGTAAACCATATCGTTACTACCATTGTTTATACCGTCGTATAGAAAATCACTGATGTACAAAGTGTGAAGAATAAAGAAGTGATTCTAGTATTTCAAGACGATATTGCTTGAGGACAAGCAACGCTCAAGTGTGGGAATATTTGATAATGCTAAAAACGAACATATATTTCATAGCATTATTCCTCAAGAAAGACAAGCTTTTAGTTGCAATTGTTCTATTTACAAGTGATATTCGTTTAAATAATAAAAGGTGAAGACAAAAGACAGATTCGACGAATTGAAGACGCAAACGACCAAAAAGCTCAAAAGTACAAAAGACAATCAAAAAGGTTCCAATTATTGATAAGAAACGTCTCGAAATTACAAGAGTACAAGATTCAAAACGCAAAGTACAAGATATTAAATTGTACGCAAGGACGTTCGAAAATCCGGAACCGGGACCAGAGTCAACTCTTAACGCTCGACGTAACGGACTAAAAATTACAAGTTAACTATGTATATAAATATAATATAATATATAATTAATTATATTAATTATATATATATTATATTTATAAATAAAAACCGTCGGCAGAGAAAGACTCCAAGGGACTGAGCTGTAATTTCATTCTCCGCGACTCGCGGAGTTTGAAGGCCAAAAAGGCCGCGAGTCGCGGAGCCCCCAGTTTTGAAACTCCCTATAAAGCAAACCGAATTCTGATCATTTTCATCCATCTTTTTCTTCTTCTTCTCATACGTAAATTATATATATATATTTATAATTTATATTTTAATTTTAATTATAATTCTAATAATAAGGGTATGTTAGCGAATGTTGTAAGGGTGTAAGTCGAAATTCTGTCCGTGTAACGCTACGCTATTTTTAATCATTGTAAGTTATGTTCAACCTTTTTATATTAATGTCTCGTAGCTAAGTTATTATTATGCTTATTTAAAACGAATTAATCATGATGTTGGGCTAATTACTAAAATTGGGTAATTGGGCTTTGTACCATAATTGGGGTTTGGACAAAAGAACGACACTTGTGGGAATTAGACTATGGGCTATTAATGGGCTTTATATTTGTTTAACTAAATGATAGTTTGTTAATGTTAATATAAAGATTTACAATTGGGCGTCCCTATAAATTACCATATACACTCGATCGGACACGATGGGCGGGGTATTTATATGTACGAATAATCGTTCATTTAACCGGACACGGGAATGGATTAATAGCCACTAGAATAATTAAGACAGGGGTGAAATTACATTCAAGGGTAATTGGTGTAATTGTTAACAAAGTAGTAAAACCTTGGTTTACAAGCAGTCGATAACCTGGTGTATTCATTAAACAAAGTATTAAAACCTTGTTACAATTCGAATCCCCAATTAGTTGGAATATTTAACTTCGGGTATAAGAATAATTTGACGAGGACACTCGCACTTTATATTTATGACTGATGGACTGTTATGGACAAAAACCAGACGGACATATTAAATAATCCAGGACAAAGGACAATTAACCCATGGGCATAAAACTAAAATCAACACGTCAAACATCATGATTACGGAAGTTTAAATAAGCATAATTCTTTTATTTCATATTTAATTTCCTTTATTTTATATTTAATTGCACTTCTAATTATCGCACTTTTATTTATTGTTATTTAATTGCACTTTTAATTATCGTACTTTTTAATTATCGCAAGTTTATTTTATCGCACTTTTATTATTCGCAATTTCATTATCGTTATTTACTTTATGCTTTAATTTAAGTCTTTTATTCATTTTTAATATTTTACATTTGGTTTTAACTATGACTAAAGTTTTAAAATCGACAAACCGGTCATTAAATGGTAAAAACCCCCCTTTATAATAATAATATTACTTATATATATGTTTGTATTTTTATAAAAGTAAACTAATATAGCGTTGAGCTTTGTTTAAAAAAAAGATTCCCTGTGGAACGAACCGGACTTACTAAAAACTACACTACTGTACGATTAGGTACACTGCCTATAAGTGTTGTAGCAAGGTTTAAGTATATCCATTCTATAAATAAATAAATATCTTGTATAAAATTGTATCGTATTTAATAGTATTTCCTTGTAAAAATAATACTATTTTGTATACACCCCGCTGCACATCATTGCTCGAAAGGCTGAATTCCTTGAAACTAAGTTCCTAATGGAAGGAAATAGTGAAAGGAAGATAGATCTTGAAGAGGTTCAAGATCAAGTAGATGATACACAATTGGTTGACACTAGCACGCAACATGAAAATGTTGAGAGTGATCAAAAGGATGATCAAAATACACAAGACATTCGCAGATCTGGTAGGATTAGTAATCCTCCTGAGAGATATGGGTTTCTCATGGATGGTTGCTATGTGGTTTATTTGGATGAACCAACAAACTACCAAGACGCTTTATCAAGGATTGATAAAGATAAATGGCAGAAAGCCATGAACGCTGAGATGCAATCCATGTATGACAACCAAGTTTGGGAACTTGTTACACAACCTACTGGCTCAAGGCTAGTTGATTGTAAAAGGCTTTTCAAAATGAAAACCGACATACATGGAAACTTGGATACATATAAAGCTAGACTTGTAGCAAAAGGTTTCACTCAAACTCAAGGGGTTGACTATGATGAAACTTTTTTGCCTGTGGCAATGCTAAAGTCTATTAGGATATTACTTGCCATTGCTGCTCATTATGACTATGAAATATGGCAAATGGATATCAAGACCGCTTTCCTAAATGGATATCTTGTGGAAGATGTCTATATGGTTCAGCCTGAAGGTTTTGTTGATCCGAAATATCCTAAGAAGGTATGCAAGTTAAAGAAGTCAATCTACGGATTGAAACAAGCATCTAGAATGTGGAATCATCGTTTTAATGAGAAAGCCGAGAAATTTGGCTTCATTAAAAATGGTGATGAAGCTTGTGTATATAAGAAAGCTAGTGGGAGCACTATCATGTTCCTTGTACTATATGTGGATGATATATTGTTATTTGGAAATGATATTCCGGCAATGCAAGGAGTTAAAACTTGGCTAAGTAAATGTTTCTCCATTAAGGATCTTGGAGAAGCACAATACGTTTTGGGGATTGGGATCTACAGGAATAGATCCAAGAAACTGATAGGTTTGAATCAAAGTGCATACATTGAAAAAATCTTGAGAAGGTTCAAGATGGAGAACTCTAAGAAAGGTTTGGTACCTATTCAAAGAGGAACGCTCCTTAGTTCATCTCAGTGCCCCACCACGAAAGATGAACAGGAGAGAATGAATAAAGTCCCATATGCGTCTGCCATTGGGTCAATCATGTATGCAATGATATGCACTAGACCGGATGTGTCATGCGCTCTTAGCCTGACAAGTAGATACCAGAATAAACCAGGAAATAGTCATTGGATTGCTGTCAAAAGTATATTGAAATACCTTAGGAGGACTAAGGATATGTTTCTGATATATGGGTCTGGTGAGGAGGAACTCGCTGTAAAAGGTTACGTGGATGCGAGCTTCCAAACTGATCGAGATGATTCTCGATCACAATCCGGCTATGTCTTCACATTAAATGGAGGTGCGGTCTCTTGGAAGAGTTCAAAACAGGATGTTGTTGCCCTATCCACTACAGAGTCAGAGTACATCGCCGCATCATTGGCAGCTCAGGAAGCTGCATGGATGAAGAAATTCATCGACGAATTAGGAATAGTCCCTTCCATTCAGGACCCTCTTGAGATCTTTTGTGACAACGAGGGTGCGATTGCTCAAATCAAGGAACCTCGTGCTCACCAAAAGACCCGTCACATTGAGCAGAGATTCAACTACATAAGGGATGAAGTTGAAAAGGGAAAGATATGTATTCGTAAAGTTCACACAGATCTTAATATAGCGGATCCTCTCACGAAGCTCTTACATGGACCAAAACATGCAGGACATGTTTGTGCTTTAGGGCTTCGATATTCTAGTGATTGGTCATGATCTGTTTTAAGTATTGTTACAGAACGAAATTGTTCAAACTCATTAATATAATGATGGTATTAATTTATTTTGAGTTATGTTCCTATTTTGCATATTTTATCCATGAATAAGTAATTATTCTTAATTCCGTAGTCGATTACATTTGTGGGAACAAGTGTGAGGTTTAGACTATTATGAACTTGGATTGGTATACATTCACGGGAGAAATGTGGGGCAAGGTTGCAACCAAGGTTCATATATATTTGTAGGATACAAATATTGGAAGACCCGCCCTCAAGATTTACTAAATGGAGCCTTTGTGGTTGATCACATGTAACCTTGAGTAAAGGCGAATATCATTGTATCCTCTGACCTGAGATACATAATGGGCTCGGATATTTACCAAGTATTATGCCTTGATTCATTCCTTCGCTATTCTGAAATATGGTAGTTCATAAGGAAGAGCTCATGTATAATGCAAGGTATATATTTAGGACGTATGTAGTCAAGATGGAATTTGTCCCTCTTATTCGTTGAGAGTCAGATGTCTAAGGCCTGATAAAGTTAAATCTAGAAGAGAGCGATCACTCTGTGTCTCTTGGAATTAACATGATATCTAGGATAAAAGGAAATAATGAAAGATTCACCTATTCATATTCGAGATGGGAACTCGAAAAGGATGATGTTATTGAATGGCACAAAGTCATAACATATTGGGGGTGATGGATGGTCGTTAGGGGGTATCCATCACTTGCATTAATTTCTTATGTTTCTCGTGCAAGTGGGAGATTGAAGGTATTTCGTATGCCCGAGAGACATATTAAATCAATGTGGCTAATATGTTATGATCCAAGTCGGGTCATACCCAATAACAAACTTACCGACACCTTAAACGTATTTAATATTGACGATTGGCTCGTTAAATAAATACGCGACACTTGAACTTTAGAAAATCGGTTTTCTAAAATATAATCACTTGAGATAAATTATTTGGATAATTTATATACATTATGAATTTAATTATTTATAGGTTTAAATAATTATATTGTGTTATATTTTGTAAATGGTTTATAAAATATGCAAGTAACTTACAAAATATTTGACATTTTGTAACAAGCTTTTATAAAACAAAAAATACAAGTTTTATAAAATAAAACTAAACCCACCCCACATGGTGGACGGTTTTGGGGAGTCTCCAAGGTCCTCCCATGCTTGTTTCCTTGTTACTTGTGTTGGCACAAGTTCATATATGCATGGGTCATTCAAATACCAAAGTATTCTTTGACAAAAGCCTAGAAAACAAGTGAAAAACACTCTCTTCTTCTTGATACAGCATTCTGGCCGAATTTTCTTTGTAAAAAGGAGTGTGCTTGAGTTTGTTTGAAAGCTTATCTTCAAGTGTCAACAAATCCTAACTATAATATTAGGTGTTGGGCAAAGTTTGGGGTATTATCTCTTGAGGTTTCATGCTTTTGAAGCTTGCATTCTCATCATCTTTCTAGTTGCTGCTGTCCAGTTTTTCAAGTGCAAATAAAAGGGTATTGAGCTTGGTTAATTAGTTAGTTAAGTGTCTAAATCTTAACTAACTTAAAGGGTGGTGTTGGTGTATCAAAGGATTGGGTTTTACACACTTGTTCATCATCTTCATCAGCACTTATTAACCTCCTAACTTGGAGAAGGTATAACCTCTAAACTACTTCTATTTTGTAAGCATATACTCAAGGCTTAATAATTCATAATGGAATTCAATTGATGAAAATGGTTTAACATATACACTTGTTTTTAAATGAAATAATGCTTCCGCTTGAGTTAACACTCATAAAATTGGTTTTGTGATTATATAAACATTATGAACTTGTTGTTATGTTGAATTCCATCAAGGTTATGGTTGGAATAGATTTATTACTAACTTTCACGTAGGTAAAATGAGTAGTTTTTATCAATCTTGTTTTACTCGCCATTTCTTCGTTTCTAATCCATTTTGAGAGATTCCAGTGGCCACGGTTTTGTATTGAACTTAACTTTATGAATCTAAATAGAAAAAATATAAGTTTATAGTCGGAAATACAAGTTATAGGTCATTTTTGAAAGAGGTAGTCATTTCCGTCTAAAGAACGACATCTTGATGACCATTTTGAAAAACATACTTTCACTTTGAGTTTAACCATGACTTTTGGATATAGTTTCATGTTTATAAGAAAAATAATTTTTCCAGAAGTATAGCTTTTAAATCAAAGTTCTTCTTAGCTTTTAATTATCCCAACCAAAACAGCCCCCGGTTTTACTACGACGGCGTATATCCAGTTTTATGGTGTTTATCGTGTTTCCGGGTTTTAAATCATTAAGTTAGCATATCATATAGATATATAACATGTGTTTAGTTGATTTTAAAAGTCTAGTTAGAAGGATTAACTTTATTTGCAAACAAGTTTAGAATTAACTAAACTTTGTTCTAGTGATTACAAGTTTATAACGTTGAATAAGACAGCTTTTTATGTATGAATCGAATGATGTTATGAACATCATTACTACCTCAAGTTCCTTGGATAAACCTAGTTGAAATGAGAAAAATAGATCTAGCTTCAAAGGATCCTTGGATGGCTTGAAAGTTCTTGAAGCAGAATCATGACACGAAAACAATTTCAAATAAGATTTCCACTCGAAATAAGATTGTTATAGTTATAGAAATTGAATTAAAGTTTGAATATGATTATTAACTTGTATTAGAAAGATAACCTACTGTAACTAACAAAGGTTTCTTGATCTTGGATGATTACTTGGAATGGATTTAGAAAGCTTGGAAGTAAACTTGCAATCTTGGAAGTATTCTTGATTTTATGAAACAAGAACTTTTGGAATTTATGAAGAACACTTAGAACTTGAAGATAGAACTTGAGAGAGATCAATTAGATGAATAAAATTGAAGAATGAAAGTGTTTGTAGGTGTTTTTGGTCGTTGGTGTATAGATTAGATATAAAGGATATGTAATTTTGTTTTCATGTAAATAAGTCATGAATGATTACTCATATTTTTGTAATTTTATGAGATATTTCATGCTAGTTCCCAAATGATGGTTCCCACATGTGTTAGGCGACTCACATGGGCTGCTAAGAGCTGATCATTGGAGTGTATATACCAATAGTACATATATCTAAAAACTGTGTATTGTACGAGTACGAATACGGGTGCATACGAGTAGATTTGTTGATGAAACTGAACGAGGATGTAATTGCAAGCATTTTTGTTAAGTAGAAGTATTTTGATAAGTGTCTTGAAGTCTTTCAAAAGTGTATGAATACATATTAAAACACTACATGTATATACATTTTAACTGAGTCGTTAAGTCATCGTTAGTCGTTATATGTAAATGTTGTTTTGAAACCTTTAGGTTAACGATCTTGTTAAATGTTGTTAACCCAATGTTTATAATATCAAATGAGATTTTAAATTATTATATTATCATGATATTATGATGTACGAATATCTCTTAATATGATCTATGTACATTAAATGTCGTTACAACGATAATCGTTACATATATGTCTCGTTTCAAAATCATTAAGTTATTAGTCTTATTTTTACATATGTAGTTCATTGTTAATACACTTAATGATATATTTACTTATCATTTAACATAATTAACCAAGTGAATCAATATCTTAATATGATTCATATGTACCTAGTAAGACGTTATAACGATAATCGTTATATATATCGTTTTCGAGTTTCTTAATTTAATAGTCTCATTTTTATGTATATAACTCATTGTTAAAATACCTAATGAGATACATACTTATAATAAAATCATGTTAAATATATATATAACCATATATATTTCATCGTATAGTTTTTTACAAGTTTTAACGTTCGTGAATCACCGGTCAACTTGGGTGGTCATTTTTCTATATGAAACCTATTCCAATTAATCAAGTCTTAATAAGTTTGATTGCTTAACATGTTGGAAACACTTAATCATGTAAATATCAATTTCATTTAATATATATAAACATGGAAAAGTTCGGGTCACTACAGTACCTACCCGTTAAATAAATTTCGTCCCGAAATTTTAAGCTGTTAAAAGTGTTGACGAATCTTCTTGAAATAGATGCGGGTATTTCTTCTTCATCTGATCTTCACGATCCCAGGTGAACTCAGGTCCTCTACGAGCATTCCATCGAACCTTAACAATCGTTATCTTGTTTTGTTTAAGTCTCTTAACCTCACGATCTATTATTTCGACGGGTTCTTCAATGAATTAAAGTTTTTCATTGATTTGGATTTCGTCCAACGGAATAGTGAGATCTTCTTTAGCAAAACATTTCTTCAAATTTGAGACGTGGAAAGTGTTATGTACAGCCGCGAGTTGTTGAGGTAGCTCCAGTTGGTAAGCTACTGGTCTGACACGATCTATAATCTTGAATGGTCCAATGTACCTTGGATTTAGTTTCCCCCGTTTACCAAATCGAACAACGCATTTCCAAGGTGAATCCTTAAGCATGACCATTTCTCCAATTTCAAACTCTATATCTTTTCTTTTATTGTCCGTGTAGCTCTTTTGTCGACTCTGGGCGGTTTTCAATCTTTGTTGAATTTGGATGATTTTCTCGGTAGTTTCTTGTATTATCTCCGGACCCGTAATCTGTCTATCCCCCACTTCATTCCAACAAATCGGAGACCTGCACTTTCTACCATAAAGTGCCTCAAACGGCGACATCTCAATACTAGAATGATAACTGTTGTTGTAGGAAAATTCTGCTAATGGTAGGTGTCGATCCCAACTGTTTCTGAAATCAATAACACATGCTCGTAGCATGTCTTCAAGCGTTTGTATCGTCCTTTCGCTTTGCCCATCAGTTTGTGGATGATAGGCAGTACTCATGTCTAGACGAGTTCCTAATGCTTGCTGTAATGTCTGCCAGAATCTTGAAATAAATCTGCCATCCCTATCAGAGATAATAGAGATTGGTATTCCATGTCTGGAGACAACTTCCTTCAAATACAGTCGTGCTAACTTATCCATCTTGTCATCTTCTCTTATTGGCAGGAAGTGTGCTGACTTGGTGAGACGATCAACTATTACCCAAATAGTATCAAAACCACTTGCAGTCCTTGGCAATTTAGTGATGAAATCCATGGTAATGTTTTCCCATTTCCATTCCGGGATTTCGGGTTGTTGAAGTAGACCTGATGGTTTCTGATGCTCAGCTTTGACCTTAGAACACGTCAAACATTCTCCTACGTATTTAGCAACATCGGTTTTCATACCCGGCTACCAAAAATGTTTCTTGAGATCCTTGTACATCTTCCCCGTTCAAGGATGTATTGAGTATCTGGTTTTATGAGCTTCTCTAAGTACCATTTCTCTCATATCTCCAAATTTTGGTACCCAAATCCTTTCAGCCCTATACAGGGTTCCGTCTTCCCGAATATTAAGATGCTTCTCCGATCCTTTGGGTATTTCATCCTTTAAATTTCCCTCTTTTAAAACTCCTTGTTGTGCCTCCTTTATTTGAGTAGTAAGGTTATTGTAAATCATTATATTCATAGATTTTACTCGAATGGGTTCTCTGTCCTTCCTGCTCAAGGCGTCGGCTACCATATTTGCCTTCCCCGGGTGGTAACGAATCTCAAAGTCATAATCATTCAATAATTCAATCCACCTACGCTGCCTCATATTCAGTTGTTTCTGATTAAATATGTGTTGAAGACTTTTGTGGTCTGTATATATAATACTTTTGACCCCATATAAGTAGTGCCTCCAAGTCTTTAATGCAAAAACAACCGCGCCTAATTCCAAATCATGAGTCGTATAATTTTGTTCGTGAATCTTCAATTGTCTAGACGCATAAGCAATCACCTTCGTTCGTTGCATTAATACACAACCGTGACCTTGCTTTGATGCGTCACAATAAATCACAAAATCATCATTCCCTTCAGGCAATGACAATATAGGTGCCGTAGTTAGCTTTTTCTTCAATAACTGAAACGCTTTCTTTTGTTCATCCTTCCATTCAATTTTCTTCCCTTTATGTGTTAATGCAGTCAAGGGTTTTGCTATTCTGGAAAAGTCTTGGATGAACCTTCTATAGTAACCAGCTAGTCCTAAAAACTGGCGTATGTGTTTCGGAGTTTTTGGGGTTTCCCACTTTTCAACAGTTTCTATCTTTGCCGGATCCACCTTAATACCTTCTTTGTTCACTATGTGACCGAGAAATTGAACTTCTTCCAACCAAAATGCACACTTTGAAAATTTAGCGTACAATTCTTCCTTCCTCAATACTTCTAACACCTTTCTCAAATGTTCACCGTGTTCTTGGTCATTCTTTGAGTAAATAAGTATGTCATCAATGAAAACAATGACAAACTTGTCAAGGTATGGTCCACACACTCGGTTCATAAGGTCCATGAACACAGCTGGTGCATTAGTTAAACCAAACGGCATGACCATAAACTCGTAATGACCGTAACGTGTTCTGAAAGTAGTCTTTGAAATATCATCTTCTTTCACCCGCATTTGATGATACCCGTAACGTAAGTCAATCTTTGAATAAACAGACGAGCCTTGTAGTTGATCAAATAAGTTGTCGATTCTCGGTAGTGGGTAGCGGTTCTTGATGGTAAGTTTGTTCAACTCTCGGTAGTAAATACACAACCTGAATGTACCATCTTTCTTCTTGACAAACAAAACAGGAGCTCCCCACCAATTAATCAAGTCTTAATAAGTTTGATTGCTTAACATGTTGGAAACACTTAATCATGTAAATATCAATTTCATTTAATATATATAAACATGGAAAAGTTCGGGTCACTACACGGCGTATCATCCTTAAACGGACGGTCAAACTGAATGTACGAATCAAACCTTGGAGGATATGTTACGGGCATGTATTATCGATTTTGGCGGTAGTTGGGACGAGCACTTGCCTTTGGTGGAATTCTCGTACAATAATAGTTATCATACTAGTATCGGGATGCCACCTTATGAGATGCTTTATGGGCGTAGGTTTCGAACCCCGATTTGTTGGGGTGAAGTGGGACAAAAGGAAATCGGGAGTACCGATTTGGTTTTAGAGACGAATAGCAAGATTGATGTGATTCGAGAGCATTTGAAAAAGGCTCAAGATAGGCAAAAATCTTATGCCGATAAACGTAGATGAACGATCGAATTTCAAGAAGGTGACATGGTGATGCTCAAAGTTTCACCATGGAAAGGTATTATTCGATTTCGAAAACGGGGAAAGTTTGCTCCTCGGTTTATTAGACCATTTAAGGTTTTAGCTCGTTGTGGTTAAGTCGCGTACCGTTTGGAATTACCCGAAGAGCTTGCGGGGATCCATAATACATTTCATGTTTCCCATCTCCGTAAGTGTCTTGCGGATGATTCATCTTGGGTGCCATTAGACGAGATTGAGCTAAATAATAAGTTAGAGTATATCGAGGAACCGATTGCCATACTTGATGAGAAAGTCAAAAGATTGAGACATAAAGAGGTAAGGAATTTTAAGGTTCAATGGCGTCGTAGTAAGGGTTCTGAGTTCACTTGGGAGCCCGAAGAGTTTGTGTTGGTTTATCTTCCGGCTTGTCATGCGGCTTGGATCGTGAGGACACGCTCCGATTCAAGTGGAAGAGAGTTGTAACATCCCGTTTTTCCCGTAGATATTGAAAGGTACATACTAATTCATTGTACGTTTGTAACTCGCTAGATTGTGTGAAATCATATAGATATATATATATATATATATATATATATATATATATATATATATATATATATATATATATATATATATATATATATATATATATATATATATATACTTGATAATGGGTGCATATACAAGTTTATACGTGGGTTTTGATAGCGTTAAGTCTTGTGAGACCATTGTTGAAGGTTAGGCGAATATAGGAAGCGGGATTTAAGTGTACGAATTAAATAAAATCAAAATTTGCTTAAGTTTGTCGAGGTGTCCAGGTGACGGCTAATGCCGCGCCGCGACATATAAAGCAATTCCAGATCAGAAGTTAAGTTAAAAGGGGTCGTTTTTCCTTCGTTAGGTCGCGCCGTGACAAATGGGCCGCGCCGCGGCACCTCTAGAGTTCTGACTCCGATTCTAGCTCAAATTAAATAAATTTAAGGGGCAAATTGGTAATTTAACGTGTAGATCTGATAGGAGCATTAAACCTCCACCACTTGTTCATTTAATTTAATTTCTTTTCTCTTTTCTTTCCAATTTCTCTCCCAAAACTTAAAACCCATTTGGATTAAAAGTGAGATTTGAGAGTGAAGGATTAAGGGTTGATCTTTGGAGCAAGAATTAAAGTTGTTCCTTGCGTCTCTAGCTACACGTTGATAGTCTCGGTAAGTTCTAACTCGAAGTTTTGAGTTTTAATTGGTTAATGGCTAGGGTTTTGGTTACTAGAGATTTGTAAGACCCATTTGGTGGTAAAACGGGTGAGTTTGGGTTATGTTGTTGTAATGAAACCCTAATAGCCACAATCTAGGGTTTTGACCTTGTGATTTGAGGTTGTAAGTGTCAATTGATGTTGTTAGTTACTAATGCACTTTAAGATTTATGAAAGAAGTGTTAATGAGTAAGTTTGACTTGATTGTGAATCTAAGTATTATAAAATGGTTTAAAATGTACTAGTTGACCTAATTAGATGAAATGGGTATGGATTACCCTAAGTTTTGTGTTAATTGAAGTTAATAGACTTTAATTCACTAGTCTTAGTGATTAAAGTCGAGTCTTGGCCATTTATGGGCGGTTGTGAGTGTTGAGTCATTTAATGCAAATTGGGTCATTAAATGCTCAAGTGGGAGTGTTGTGGTTAATCCCACTAGCTGGGAAATTTAATGTGCACTTAATGATTTAGGTACATTGCGTTGAAGCTCGGAAGTGCTAAATCATCATCCTTGTGACAAGGTGAGTGGAATAATTATACGTTCATGTATATGGCGTGTTTATTTGTGAATGTTATGGTATGAACCATGTGCCAGTAGTGCCATAAAATGTATGTGACGGATATAGGATGTGAACCACGTGCCGGTAGTATCGAGTGTGAACCACGTGCCGGTAGCACTATAAAATGAGGCGTGAACCACGTGCCGGTAGTGTCAAAGTGTGAACCATGTGCCGGTAGCACTATAAAAGAGTGAGACTCAAATGCGTATGGTGTGAACCACGTGCCGGTAGCACCATAGCATTATGGTTAACCATATTGTGTTGTGATCGTTTAACATTTTATATATATATATATATATATATATATATATATATATATATATATATATATATATATATATATATATATATATATATAATATGGTGTTGAGTATATGCTAATGAGATTTGGTGTCAATGTACGACTTGTTGGTATTTCGGGTATGATTGACTTGCTATGTGGGTTATATATATGTATGTATAACTATTGCATTCACTAAACATTGCTTACCCTCTCATTGTTTACCATTTTTATAGGTTTCGGCTTGGACAAGGTTAAGGGCATATGGTTGGATTAGTTGTCTCCCGTTTGTGTTGACAGGGGGTGCTTTTTGGATAGCTTTTGAAGTGGCCTAACGTTTTGGGTAGTTTAGCCCCAAACCATGCTCGAATGTCGTTTGGATTATAAACTATCATTGTAGTAGGTCAAACTTGTATTAAACTTAATTACTGGCCTTTGTGCCTTTAGTAAACATTTAAATTGTTGTACGTTCAAATGGAACTTGTGGAATGGTTTACATATTTAATTGGCGCGTAAATGTGTATTGTATAAAAAAAAAAATTATCGTATGGAATACGGGTTGGGTTGTTTCAATTCGGAGCTAATGTTAAGACCTACGTTGGTCGAATGTGGTAAAAGTGCGATTTGAAATAAATTGTACTTATGATTTTAGATTTAAATTATCACCGAGGTGGTAATGTGGTGAATCTCATTTAGAGATAATGGACGTGTTTGACAAGCAAGGTGAATTCCCTCAGTTAAGGGATGTGCGTGTTGAATTCTCTCCTAGAGAATTATTGTTTTGTGCCTATGTATGATGTAGGTGGTTCTTGCTTGATTGTAATGGTGTTATGTACACGTACGTATGATGCGTGTGCAAAGATTCTAAGTGAACGGGATGTTTCTAAGTATGTGTATATACTTGTTATTCGTGATGGATAGTTAATGTATTCTGTTAGGATTCATTATGGTGTAGCAATGCGCGATGTTACACTACTCGTTGTTTGAGGCCAAAAGAGCGTATCTGATTGGTGGGCTATGGCCGTTGACTCGGTCCGCTAACTTCACCTTGGGAGTAGTGTCGTACCGGCATGGTATAACGTTATCGGAATGGGAGTACCATTCATGTGTTATGTTGTGGGACGTAAATATCGGGTTGTTCGTATTCACACTATTTCGGGTAGTACGATTGTCCCTGTTGGTTGGACTCATAGTTTGTGGTAGTGAATGTCGGGTAGATCGGATTCACTAAGGCTCGGGTTGCACGGCCATCCTCGGTTATACTATGTGGTGGAGTTAGTGAATATTGGTTTGCGTGTATTCACGATTACTAGGGTTGTGCGGTCATTTCGTTGTGGGAATTATGGATTGGGTTGGTGAATTTCGGGTTGTTGCGAATTCACTAAGGTTCAGGTTGTTTCGACCATCCTCAAATATATGTTTAGGCTCGGGTTGTTTCGGCCATCTTGGTGTGATTAATGATGCGATCGCCGTGTTTCGCTCACATGTTGTTACGGGCGTGACAATAGTCGATTTTGTACACCTTGGGATTAGCGTTGCACTAGTCATTTTGGGCGCTATCGGTTTTAGCCGGTTGCTTATGATGTTACGATAGTTGCGTATTGGTTGTATTGCGCACCACAAGGGATGTTTAGTAATAAGTGTTATCCATAAGGATTCGTTTTGTTCGGTCTTCATAGTTCGGGTTGTTGACCTTAGGTTGGACTTGGTTGCTATTATGTAACATCCTAGGTAAACGTTCCCCGTTGCATGATATTGTTCTCTTTGCCCGCAGGCTCACGGATTTTTTTTGGCAACCACACACGACGAGCACTTTCCCAGGAGGTCACCCATCCTGGTAGTGCTCTCGCCTGAGCACGCTTAACTGCAGAGTTCTCATGAGATCTGCTGCGCTTGTGGTCCCAAAACGCGTCATGCTAGGATAGGTCTCCACACCCTTATAAGACATGCTTCTTTCCCCTCTCCAACCGATGTGGGACATATGTAACACGGATGTTACAATCCTCCCCCTAATGGGACACAGCGTCCTCGCTGTGCACGTTTGGTCCGTGGCCTGGCTCTGAGACAAACTTTAACGGCCCGTCAAAGTACACTTTGTAGTGACCCGAACTTTTCCATGCTTATATATATTAATTGAGATTGATATTTACATGATTAAATGTTTCCAACATGTTAAGCAATCAAACTTGTTAAGACTTGATTAATTGAAATATGTTTCATATAGACAATTGACCACCCAAGTTGACCGGTGATTCACGAACGTTAAAACTTGTAAAAACTATATGATGACATATATATGGATATATATATAGTTAACATGATACTATGATAAGTAAACATATCATTAAGTATATTAACAATGAACTACATATGTAAAAACAAGACTACTAACTTAATGATTTTTAAACGAGACATATATGTAACGATTATCGTTGTAAAGATATTTACTGTATATATATCATATTAAGAGATATTCATACATGATAATATCATGATAATATAATAATTTAAAATCTCATTTGATATTATAAACATTGGGTTAACAACATTTAACAAGATCGTTAACCTAAAGGTTTCAAAACAACACTTACATGTAACGACTAACGATGACTTAACGACTCAGTTAAAATGTATATACATGTAGTGTTTTAATATGTATTTATACACTTTTGAAAGACTTAAATACACTTATCAAAATACTTCTACTTAATAAAAATGCTTACAATTACATCCTCGTTCAGTTTCATCAACAATTCTACTCGTATGCACCCGTATTCGTACTCGTACAATACACAGCTTTTAGATGTATGTACTATTGGTATATACACTCCAATGATCAGCTCTTAGCAGCCCATGTGAGTCACCTAACACATGTGGGAACCATCATTTGGCAACTAGCATGAAATATCTCATAAAATTACAAAAATATGAGTAATCATTCATGACTTATTTACATGAAAACAAAATTACATATCCTTTATATCTAATCCATACACCAACGACCAAAAACACCTAAAAACACTTTCATTCTTCAATTTTCTTCATCTAATTGATCTCTCTCAAGTTCTATCTTCAAGTTCTAAGTGTTCTTCATAAATTCCAAAAGTTCTAGTTTCATAAAATCAAGAATACTTTCAAGTTTGCTAGCTCACTTCCAATCTTGTAAGGTGATCATCCAACCTCAAGAAATCTTTGTTTCTTACAGTAGGTTATAATTCTAATACAAGGTAATAATCATATTCAAACTTTGGTTCAATTTCTATAACTATAACAATCTTATTTCAAGTGATGATCTTACTTGAACTTGTTTTCGTGTCATGATTCTGCTTCAAGAACTTCGAGCCATCCAAGGATCCATTGAAGCTAGATCCATTTATCTCTTTTCCAGTAGGTTTATCCAAGGAACTTAAGGTAGTAATGATGTTCATAACATCATTCGATTCATACATATAAAGCTATCTTATTCGAAGGTTTAAACTTGTAATCACTAGAACATAGTTTAGTTAATTCTAAACTTGTTCGCAAACAAAAGTTAATCCTTCTAACTTGACCTTTAAAATCAAATAAACACATGTTCTATATCTATATGATATGCTAACTTAATGATTTAAAACCTGGAAACACGAAAAACACCGTAAAACCGGATTTACGCCGTCGTAGTAACACCGCGGGCTGTTTTGGGTTAGTTAATTAAAAACTATGATAAACTTTGATTTTAAAGTTGTTACTCTGAGAAAATGATTTTTATTATGAACATGAAACTATATCAAAAAATTATGATTAAACTCAAAGTGGAAGTATGTTTTCTAAAATGGTCATCTAGACGTTGTTCTTTCGACTGAAATGACTACCTTTACAAAAACGACTTGTAACTTATTTTTCCGACTATAAACCTATACTTTTCTGTTTAGATTCATAAAATAGAGTTCAATATGAAACCATAGCAATTTGATTCACTCAAAACGGATTTAAAATGAAGAAGTTATGGGTAAAACAAGATTGGATAATTTTTCTCATTTTAGCTACATGAAAATTGGTAACAAATCTATTCCAACCATAACTTAATCAACTTGTATTGTATATTATGTAATCTTGAGATACCATAGACACGTATACAATGTTTCGACCTATCATGTCGACACATCTATATATATTTCGGAACAACCATAGACACTCTATATGTGAATGTTGGAGTTAGCTATACAGGGTTGAGGTTGATTCCAAAATATATATAGTTTGAGTTGTGATCAATACTGAGATACGTATACACTGGGTCGTGGATTGATTCAAGATAATATTTATCGATTTATTTCTGTACATCTAACTGTGGACAACTAGTTGTAGGTTACTAACGAGGACAGCTGACTTAATAAACTTAAAACATCAAAATATATTAAAAGTGTTGTAAATATATTTTGAACATACTTTGATATATATGTATATATTGTTATAGGTTCGTGAATCAACCAGTGGCCAAGTCTTACTTCCCGACGAAGTAAAAATCTGTGAAAGTGAGTTATAGTCCCACTTTTAAAATCTAATATTTTTGGGATGAGAATACATGCAGGTTTTATAAATGATTTACAAAATAGACACAAGTACGTGAAACTACATTCTATGGTTGAATTATTGAAATCGAATATGCCCCTTTTTATTAAGTCTGGTAATCTAAGAATTAGGGAACAGACACCCTAATTGACGCGAACTCTAAAGATAGATCTATTGGGCCTAACAAACCCCATCCAAAGTACCGGATGCTTTAGTACTTCGAAATTTATATCATATCCGAAGGGTGTCCCGGAATGATGGGGATATTCTTATATATGCATCTTGTTAATATCGGTTACCAGGTGTTCACCATATGAATGATTTTTATCTCTATGTATGGGATGTGTATTGAAATATGAAATCTTGTGGTCTATTGTTATGATTTGATATATATAGGTTAAACCTATAACTCACCAACATTTTTGTTGACGTTTAAAGCATGTTTATTCTCAGGTGAATATTAAGAGCTTCCGCTGTTGCATACTAAAATAAGGACAAGATTTGGAGTCCATGTTTGTATGATATTGTGTAAAAACTGCATTCAAGAAACTGATTTCGATGTAACATATTTGTATTGTAAACCATTATGTAATGGTCGTGTGTAAACAGGATATTTTAGATTATCATTATTTGATAATCTACGTAAAGCTTTTTAAACCTTTATTTATGAAATAAAGGTTATGGTTTGTTTTAAAAATGAATGCAGTCTTTGAAAAACGTCTCATATAGAGGTCAAAACCTCGCAACGAAATCAATTAATATGGAACGTTTTTAATCAATAAGAACGGGACATTTCAGTTGGTATCCGAGCGTTGGTCTTAGAGAACC
This sequence comes from Rutidosis leptorrhynchoides, assembly GCF_046630445.1. Classification (NCBI taxonomy): domain Eukaryota; kingdom Viridiplantae; phylum Streptophyta; class Magnoliopsida; order Asterales; family Asteraceae; genus Rutidosis; species Rutidosis leptorrhynchoides. The sequence goes on along the minus strand of NC_092333.1, from coordinate 328,642,993 downwards.
AGAATTTTGCATTAGTGTGTCTTATCGAGTTTGTTAGGATGCATTAGTGAGTCTGGACTTCGACCGTGTTTACTTGAAAAATGATTGCTTAACAAATTTTGTTGGAAACTATATATTTTTAACATGTGAATATTATGTGATATATTAATCTCTTAACGCGTTTGATATTATGTGATAGATGTCTACCTCTAGAACAAGTCCCATTGACTTACCTAATAATAATGAAGAGTCAAATGTAAATTGGAATGATTCGTGGACTGATTCACAAGTTCCCGAAGAGGAACCGGAAGAAGAGTCGGAACCGGAAGAAGAATCGGAACCGGAAGAAGAATCGGAACCGGATGAAGAAATAGAACCGGTGGGGGAAATAATAAAACGGTTAAGTAAAAGAAAATCCTCAACCAACCGACCAAGGTTAATTATGGTCAATGGTGTTTCCGCCAAGGAAGCAAAATATTGGGAGGATTACCAATTCTCCGATGAATCGGATTCCGACGAGAATTCCGATGATGTTATAGAAATTACCCCAACTGAATTTAAAAAGGCAAAAGAAAATAATAAGGGAAAGGGCATAAAAATAGAGAAATCTAATTCCAACCCCGATGAACTTTATATGTATCATCAACCCCCGAAGTCCTTAAGTTGTAACAATGACCCGGGAACCTCTAAACCACCAGGTTTTTCTAAACTAATGTGGACAACGACGGCTCGTATTAGGGGAACATCATATATCCCTAGAAACTTGGCAAAACGAACCAAAACCGAAGAAGAAGAAGAAACGAGCGAGTTGGAATAAGATAGTTGTATTCGTGTGGTGTAATATATGTAATATAGTGTTCTTATGCTTTATGATATATGTAAAAATTGCTTGTATTAATAAGTATTTTTTTATGAATCTAACTCTTGTCTATTTTACAGTTTAAAAACACAAAATGGATAGACAACCCAATATTTTAAGAGACCTACCTGGAGACATGATTGATGAAATCTTGTCTAGAGTCGGCCAGAATTCCTCGGCACAACTATTTAAGGCGAGATCAGTTTGTAAGACATTCGAAGAACGTTCCAAGAATGTCTTGGTTTATAAGAGACTTTCGTTTGAAAGATGGGGGATATCACATTGGGAAACCCATAAGTTACGATGTGTTTACTTTGACGCATATATTGCGGGGAACCCAAATGCTATTTTACGCAACGGGTTAAGAAATTATTTTGACTCAATATATCCGAATATTGGACTTCGTGATTTAGAAAAAGCGGCTAACATGCAACATAAAGAAGCATGTTATGCTTACGGATTAGTAATGTTCGCTTCTCACCAAAGTGAGAACAAGAACATCGGGCTACAACTATTAAACAAAACATTTCCACAAGTGACGGAGTCGGTAATTGGGGTAAGAAATGAGGTTTTTAGATTATTACGGGACTGTTGGACATTACGTAACCCTCGTCCCTTTGATGACGTTACAACACGCTGTCTAATCAACGGCCATAACGGTTATGTTGCACAAGACCAAGGATGGGAAGTAGTCCTAGTAAAACCAGAATTCATGACTTGTTTCTGGACGTATGAATTACGTGTCTTTATTGCCTTTGCTGAACGACTTGTGTACTAGCTAGAATTATCTTCACAACTATCTTGTATCAAAGTTATTGTGTGATATATTTCATGCTTTATGTAAAATAAGCGGTATTGTAAGTTTGTAAAATATTGTATAAAAGTTTGAACGCGAAATATTATTATAATCAGTTTTTCATATAGAATTGTAGTAGTTGAATTGTATATTAGCTACTAAGTATGAACTTAACGGGTAGGTACTACCCGAATTTAAACTTATAAAACGCTAATATTAAGAAAAAGCTTTTATAAATGAGTTCATATTATGCTACGAAATACTATTAACTACTCTTAATATTCTGTATGATTAACTTGTTCCATTTAACTATTTTGAAGGAAATGGCACCGACTACTCGACACACCGTGAATATGAATGAAGAGGAATTCCGTACTTTTCTAGCTTCAAACATAGCCGCAGTACAGGCTGCGCTACATACCAACAATAACCTTGGATCTAGCAGTACAGGAAATCGTGTAGGATGCACCTACAAAGAATTCACTGCCTGCAAACCTTTGGAATTTGATGGAACCGAAGGACCGATCGGATTGAAACGGTGGACCGAGAAGGTCGAATCGGTGTTTGCCATAAGTAAGTGTACTGAAGAGGACAAAGTAAAGTACGCTACGCATACCTTCACAGGTTCTGCGTTAACATGGTGGAATACCTATCTAGAGCAAGTGGGACAAGACGATGTGTACGCACTACCGTGGTCAGCATTCAAGCACTTGATGAACGAGAAGTACCGTCCCAGAACCGAGGTCAATAAGCTCAAGACAGAACTTAGAGGGTTACGAACCCAAGGATTTGATATTACCATGTACGAAAGACGATTCACAGAATTGTGCCTATTGTGTCCGGGAGCATTCGAAGATGAGGAAGAGAAGATCGACGCGTTTGTGAAAGGATTACCGGAAAGAATCCAAGAAGATATAAGTTCACACGAGCCCGCCTCCATACAACAGGCATGTAGAATGGCTCACAAACTCGTGAACCAAATTGAAGAAAGAATTAAAGAACAGACTGCTGAAGAGGCCAATGTGAAGCAAGTCAAAAGAAAGTGGGAGGAAAACGGTGATAAGAATCACCAATACAACAACAACAGCAATTACAACAATAATCGCAACAATTATCCCAACAATCGCAACATCAATCGCAACTACAACAAATGGCCCAACAACAACAACAACAACAACAACAACAACAGCAACTACAATAATCATCCCAACAACAATAATAACCGCAACAACAACAACAATCAGAAGCAGCTATGCCAAAGGTGTGAAAAGAATCACTCGGGGTTCTGCACCAAATTTTGCAACAAGTGTAAAAGAAATGGTCATAGCGCGGCGAAGTGTGAGGTCTACGGACCAGGGGTTAATAGAACGAAAGGAACAAATGGTGTCGGAACGAGTAATGGCGGAGCAAGTAGTGTCAGAGCAAGTTATGCCAATGTAGTTTGTTATAAATGTGGAAAACCGGGCCACATTATTAGAAATTGCCCGAACCAGGAGAACACGAATGGACAAGGCCGTGGAAGAGTTTTCAATATTAATGCGGCAGAGGCACAGGAAGACCCGGAGCTTGTTACGGGTACGTTTCTTATTGACAATAAATCTGCTTACGTTTTATTTGATTCGGGTGCGGATAGAAGCTATATGAGTAGAGATTTTTGTGCTAAATTAAGTTGTCCATTGACACCTTTGGATAGTAAATTTTTACTCGAATTAGCAAATGGTAAATTAATTTCAGCAGATAATATATGTCGGAATCGAGAAATTAAACTGGTTAGCGAAACATTTAAGATTGATTTGATACCAGTAGAGTTAGGGAGTTTTGATGTGATAATCGGTATGGACTGGTTGAAAGAAGTGAAAGCGGAGATCGTTTGTTACAAAAATGCAATTCGCATTATACGAGAAAAAGGAAAACCCTTAATGGTGTACGGAGAAAAGGGCAACACGAAGCTACATCTTATTAGTAATTTGAAGGCACAAAAACTAATAAGAAAAGGTTGCTATGCTGTTCTAGCACACGTCGAGAAAGTACAAACTGAAGAAAAGAGCATCAATGATGTTCCCGCCGCAAAAGAATTTCCCGATGTATTTCCGAAAGAATTACCGGGATTACCCCCACATCGATCCGTTGAATTTCAAATAGATCTTGTACCAGGAGCTGCACCAATAGCTCGTGCTCCTTACAGACTCGCACCCAGCGAGATGAAAGAACTACAAAGCCAATTACAAGAACTTTTAGAGCGTGGTTTCATTCGACCAAGCACATCACCGTGGGGAGCTCCTGTTTTGTTTGTCAAGAAGAAAGATGGTACATTCAGGTTGTTTATCGACTACCGAGAGTTGAACAAACTTACCATCAAGAACCGCTACCCACTACCGAGAATCGATGACTTATTTGATCAACTACAAGGCTCGTCTGTTTATTCAAAGATTGACTTACGTTCCGGGTATCATCAAATGCGGGTGAAAGAAGATGATATTCCAAAGACTGCTTTCAGAACACGTTACGGTCATTACGAGTTTATGGTCATGCCGTTTGGTTTAACTAATGCACCAGCTGTGTTCATGGACCTTATGAACCGAGTGTGTGGACCATACCTTGACAAGTTTGTCATTGTTTTCATTGATGACATACTTATTTACTCAAAGAATGACCAAGAACACGGTGAACATTTGAGAAAGGTGTTAGAAGTATTGAGGAAGGAAGAATTGTACGCTAAGTTTTCAAAGTGTGCATTTTGGTTGGAAGAAGTTCAATTCCTCGGTCACATAGTGAACAAAGAAGGTATTAAGGTGGATCCGGCAAAGATAGAAACTGTTGAAAAGTGGGAAACCCCGAAAACTCCGAAACACATACGCCAGTTTTTAGGACTAGCTGGTTACTACAGAAGGTTCATCCAAGACTTTTCCAGAATAGCAAAACCCTTGACTGCATTAACGCATAAAGGGAAGAAATTTGAATGGAATGATGAACAAGAGAAAGCATTTCAGTTATTGAAGAAAAAGCTAACTACGGCACCTATATTGTCATTGCCTGAAGGGAATGATGATTTTGTGATTTATTGTGATGCATCAAAACAAGGTCTCGGTTGTGTATTAATGCAACGAATGAAGGTGATTGCTTATGCGTCTAGACAATTGAAGATTCACGAACAAAATTATACGACGCATGATTTGGAATTAGGCGCGGTTGTCTTTGCATTAAAGACTTGGAGGCACTACTTATATGGGGTCAAAAGTATTATATACACCGACCACAAAAGTCTTTAACACATATTTAATCAGAAACAACTGAATATGAGGCAGCGTAGGTGGATTGAATTATTGAATGATTACGACTTTGAGATTCGTTACCACCCGGGGAAGGCAAATGTGGTAGCCGATGCCTTGAGCAGGAAGGACAGAGAACCCATTCGAGTAAAATCTATGAATATAATGATTCATAATAACATTACTACTCAAATAAAGGAGGCGCAACAAGGAGTTTTAAAAGAGGGAAATTTAAAGGATGAAATACCCAAAGGATCGGAGAAGCATCTTAATATTCGGGAAGACGGAACCCGGTATAGGGCTGAAAGGATTTGGGTACCAAAATTTGGAGATATGAGAGAAATGGTACTTAGAGAAGCTCATAAAACCAGATACTCAATACATCCTGGAACGGGGAAGATGTACAAGGATCTCAAGAAACATTTTTGGTGGCCGGGTATGAAAGCCGATGTTGCTAAATACGTAAGAGAATGTTTGACGTGTTCTAAGGTCAAAGCTGAGCATCAGAAACCATCAGGTCTACTTCAACAACCCGAAATCCCGGAATGGAAATGGGAAAACATTACCATGGATTTCATCACTAAATTGCCAAGGACTGCAAGTGGTTTTGATACTATTTGGGTAATAGTTGATCGTCTCACCAAATCAGCACACTTCTTGCCAATAAGAGAAGATGACAAGATGGAGAAGTTAGCACGACTGTATTTGAAGGAAGTCATCTCCAGACATGGAATACCAATCTCTATTATCTCTGATAGGGATGGCAGATTTATTTCAAGATTCTGGCAGACATTACAGCAAGCATTAGGAACTCGTCTAGACATGAGTACTGCCTATCATTAACAAACTGATGGGCAGAGCGAAAGGACGATACAAACGCTTGAAGACATGCTACGAGCATGTGTTATTGATTTCGGAAACAGTTGGGATCGACATCTACCGTTAGCAGAATTTTCCTACAACAACAGCTACCATTCAAGCATTGAGATGGCGCCGTTTGAAGCACTTTATGGTAGAAAGTGTAGGTCTCCGATTTGTTGGAGTGAAGTGGGGGATAGACAGATTACGGGTCCGGAGATTATACAAGAAACTACCGAGAAGATCATCCAAATTCAACAACGGTTGAAAACCGCCCAAAGTCAACAAAAGAGCTACGCTGACATTAAAAGAAAAGATATAGAATTTGAAATTGGAGAGATGGTCATGCTTAAAGTTGCACCTTGGAAAGGCGTTGTTCGATTTGGTAAACGAGGGAAATTAAATCCAAGGTATATTGGACCATTCAAGATTATTGATCGTGTCGGACCAGTAGCTTACCGACTAGAGTTACCTCGACAACTCGCGGCTGTACATAACACTTTCCACGTCTCGAATTTAAAGAAATGTTTTGCTAAAGAAGATCTCACTATTCCGTTAGATGAAATCCAAATCAACGAAAAACTTCAATTCATCAAAGAACCCGTCGAAATAATGGATCGTGAGGTTAAAAGACTTAAGCAAAACAAGATACTAATTGTTAAGGTTCGATGGAATGCTCGTAGAGGACCCGAGTTCACCTGGGAGCGTGAAGATCAGATGAAGAAGAAATACCCGCATCTATTTCCAGAAGATTCGTCAACACCTTCAACAGCTTAAAATTTCGGGACGAAATTTATTTAACGGGTAGGTACTGTAGTGACCCGAACTTTTCCATGTTTATATATATTAATTGAGATTGATATTTACATGATTAAATGTTTCCAACATGTTAAGCAATCAAACTTGTTAAGACTTGATTAATTGAAATATGTTTCATATAGACAATTGACCACCCAAGTTGACCGGTGATTCACGAACGTTAAAACTTGTAAAAACTATATGATGACATATATATGGATATATATATAGTTAACATGATACTATGATAAGTAAACATATCATTAAGTATATTAACAATGAACTACATATGTAAAAACAAGACTACTAACTTAATGATTTTTAAACGAGACATATATGTAACGATTATCGTTGTAAAGATATTTAATGTATATATATCATATTAAGAGATATTCATACATGATAATATCATGATAATATAATAATTTAAAATCTCATTTGATATTATAAACATTGGGTTAACAACATTTAACAAGATCGTTAACCTAAAGGTTTCAAAACAACACTTACATGTAACGACTAACGATGACTTAACGACTCAGTTAAAATGTATATACATGTAGTGTTTTAATATGTATTTATACACTTTTGAAAGACTTAAATACACTTATCAAAATACTTCTACTTAATAAAAATGCTTACAATTACATCCTCGTTCAGTTTCATCAACAATTCTACTCGTATGCACCCGTATTCGTACTCGTACAATACACAGCTTTTAGATGTATGTACTATTGGTATATACACTCTAATGATCAGCTCTTAGCAGCCCATGTGAGTCACCTAACACATGTGGGAACCATCATTTGGCAACTAGCATGAAATATCTCATAAAATTACAAAAATATGAGTAATCATTCATGACTTATTTACATGAAAACAAAATTACATATCCTTTATATCTAATCCAAACACCAACGACCAAAAACACCTATAAACACTTTCATTCTTCAATTTTCTTCATCTAATTGATCTCTCTCAAGTTCTATCTTCAAGTTCTAAGTGTTCTTCATAAATTCCAAAAGTTCTAGTTTCATAAAATCAAGAATACTTTCAAGTTTGCTAGCTCACTTCCAATCTTGTAAGGTGATCATCCAACCTCAAGAAATCTTTGTTTCTTACAGTAGGTTATCATTCTAATACAAGGTAATAATCATATTCAAACTTTGGTTCAATTTTTATAACTATAACAATCTTATTTCAAGTGATGATCTTACTTGAACTTGTTTTGGTGTCATGATTCTGCTTCAAGAACTTCGAGCCATCCAAGGATCCATTGAAGCTAGATCCATTTTTCTCTTTTCCAGTAGGTTTATCCAAGGAACTTAAGGTAGTAATGATGTTCATAACATCATTCGATTCATACATATAAAGCTATCTTATTCGAAGGTTTAAACTTGTAATCACTAGAACATAGTTTAGTTAATTCTAAACTTGTTCGCAAACAAAAGTTAATCCTTCTAACTTGACCTTTAAAATCAAATAAACACATGTTCTATATCTATATTATATGCTAACTTAATGATTTAAAACCTGGAAACACGAAAAACACCGTAAAACCGGATTTACGCCGTCGTAGTAACACCGCGGGCTGTTTTGGGTTAGTTAATTAAAAACTATGATAAACTTTGATTTTAAAGTTGTTATTCTGAGAAAATGATTTTTATTATGAACATGAAACTATATCCAAAAATTATGATTAAACTCAAAGTGGAAGTATGTTTTCTAAAATGGTCATCTAGACGTCGTTCTTTCGACTGAAATGACTACCTTTACAAAAACGACTTGTAACTTATTTTTCCGACTATAAACCTATACTTTTCTGTTTAGATTCATAAAATAGAGTTCAATATGAAACCATAGCAATTTGATTCACTCAAAACGGATTTAAAATGAAGAAGTTATGGGTAAAACAAGATTGGATAATTTTTCTCATTTTAGCTACATGAAAATTGGTAACAAATCTATTCCAACCATAACTTAATCAACTTGTATTGTATATTATGTAATCTTGAGATACCATAGACACGTATACAATGTTTCGACCTATCATGTCGACACATCTATATATATTTCGGAACAACCATAGACACTCTATATGTGAATGTTGGAGTTAGCTATACAGGGTTGAGGTTGATTCCAAAATATATATAGTTTGAGTTGTGATCAATACTGAGATACGTATACACTGGGTCGTGGATTGATTCAAGATAATATTTATCGATTTATTTCTGTACATCTAACTGTGGACAACTAGTTGTAGGTTACTAACGAGGACAGCTGACTTAATAAACTTAAAACATCAAAATATATTAAAAGTGTTGTAAATATATTTTGAACATACTTTGATATATATGTATATATTGTTATAGGTTCGTGAATCAACCAGTGGCCAAGTCTTACTTCCCGACGAAGTAAAAATCTGTGAAAGTGAGTTATAGTCCCACTTTTAAAATCTAATATTTTTGGGATGAGAATACATGCAGGTTTTATAAATGATTTACAAAATAGACACAAGTACGTGAAACTACATTCTATGGTTGAATTATCGAAATCGAATATGCCCCTTTTTATTAAGTCTGGTAATCTAAGAAGTAGGGAACAGACACCCTAATTGACGCGAACTCTAAAGATAGATCTATTGGGCCTAACAAACCCCATCCAAAGTACCGGATGCTTTAGTACTTTGAAATTTATATCATATCCGAAGGGTGTCCCGGAATGATGGGGATATTCTTATATATGCATCTTGTTAATGTCGGTTACCAGGTGTTCACCATATGAATGATTTTTATCTCTATGTATGGGATGTGTATTGAAATATGAAATCTTGTGGTCTATTGTTACGATTTGATATATATAGGTTAAACCTATAACTCACCAACATTTTTGTTGACGTTTAAAGCATGTTTATTCTCAGGTGAATATTAAGAGCTTCCGCTGTTGCATACTAAAATAAGGACAAGATTTGGAGTCCATGTTTGTATGATATTGTGTAAAAACTGCATTCAAGAAACTGATTTCGATGTAACATATTTGTATTGTAAACCATTATGTAATGGTCGTGTGTAAACAGGATATTTTAGATTATCATTATTTGATAATCTACGTAAAGCTTTTTAAACCTTTATTTATGAAATAAAGGTTATGGTTTGTTTTAAAAATGAATGCAGTCTTTGAAAAACGTCTCATATAGAGGTCAAAACCTCGCAACGAAATCAATTAATATGGAACGTTTTTAATCAATAAGAACGGGACATTTCACACTTGGCGACCATTGTTATCTTGGTCCTACAGCTTGATCATAACTCTAAATGAATTTAATAAATAACCTTGCATTCTTTATTTAAAAATGATTTTCTATAAAGGAAACCTACCAAAATATGTAAGTTTAGAAAAATCATACATAAATACTTAACCAAAAGTTGACCAATACAACGTCAACAAACACCCACAATTTAATGTATCAAAATAGAATGCAAGTTAATGTTTAATAAAAGGTGCCATCATAAATATGCAGACTCTCTAAGCACAGCGGAAGCAATCAATCATGAACCTGAGAATAAAACATGCAAGTAAACTATCAAAAAAATTGTCGAGTGAATTATAGGTTTAACATTGCAAACAATATTTAATTTAAACCATAAAAATTTATGTTTGAAAAAATAAAAACTCATTTTGGACCACAAAATTATATGTTCAAAAACATATAAAACAGTATTCCATTAACCCATGAGCCACCTGGTAATCACTGAACAACTCCATACCCTTAACAAAACTAATATAAAAATATACACTTAACAGGTGTATCTTTCAAAATACGAAGTACTAATACATTCCGTCTGTAACTGCTAGCACGACTAGCATGAATTGGGGCTGTCAGGCCCGATAGATCTATCCATAGGATTTACGCTCAATAGTCGATACCAGTGATTAAAATTACCAGATTAGGGAATATTTTCATTCGACTCACAATGAATAATTTAATCCAAATTCCAATCGTGTCCAATATGTAAAATAAATTTCATGTATTCTCATCCCAAAAGATTAAAAAAGAAAAATGGGACTATAACTCACCTTAAAGCAAATGAAGCAACAACACAGTAATGCGAACAACAAAAGATAAAGTGATCAAGAATGACCACAACGCCGACCTATAAATAAAACAAGTCGATATAAATAACTAACTTAGGTCAAGTCTTAGTATGATATGTGACGACCCGGAAATTTTCGATCAAATTTAAACTTAATCTTTATATGCTTTCGACATGATAAGCAAAGTCTGTTAAGTTGAGTCTCAAAAGTTTTTGAACTGTTTCATATATTCAATTGACCTCGACCATTCCCGACGATTCACGAACAATAGTTTATGATTAGATGTGCATATATATATATATATATATATATATATATATATATATATATATATATGATTGCTATACATAATTATTGATTGTATGTATATTATGATATAATAAAAATTTATAAATATTAAATATTCAATATATGTTATTATATAATAAATATTAAATAATTAATAAATATGGTATAATTAATAAATTATAGTAATAATATATTAAATGTAATTACAACTTGAAAATATAGATGTTATAGTAATATTATTATTACTTTCATTATTACTATTAATATTAATATCAATATTAGTGTTATTAATATTAATATTATTAGTATTTTTATATTTCTAATTAAAAAGTATTAATTATCAAGATAAAGATGTTAAATATAAATATTAATTATAAGAATAATTAAAACTATAATTATCATTATCATTATGATTATTAATATATTTACATTTATTTATTAAAAATAATAACAAATGAGTTGTATAATGAATTCAATTTCATTTCATCATCTGCTTTTCATCTTTTCATCTGATTGTGATTATATCGAATCCAAATTCAATACAAACAAAACCCGTTAGCAATCAATATCAACTTTCTTTTTATTTTCCTTTCTTGTGATATTATGTAGGGGGATGAGAGTATAAGACTATTACTTTTGATATTGATCAATCTATCTATTCCTTTCTCATTCACCTCTGCTTCTAATAGAATCTCAACTCACCACACCTTTGACAACCCTCACCAACCATGCACCATGCAACCGTCACCTTCCTCCTCCACTCTAACAAACACCGGCTACCATCACCTTCATAGCCACCATTCGCCATTATCTCGATAATCAGTTGTTCTTGTTTCTAATCAAAACACCCACTTCTTGTTCTTCTTTAAACAAACATCACAACTACCATCACCATGATTATCTTTACATTATTTTTGTTTTCGTTTCGGTGATCGAGCATTATAAACGACCACCAAAATACCATTATCATCGCCATCTGTTTTCAACTTCAGCTTCTAATCCTTCTGTTTTCTTTTCTGTGTGCACAATCACAATACCCAATTGTATATTACTGTTGCTACTGCTTTGCAGGCTAAACCCACCCCTCGAAAACACCTCAAACCACAGGCTGTTGTATTATCGTTGCTACTGCTGTGTTCTTCTTATATTTCTGTTCAGCGAGGGATTTATGATGTTAATTAATGATAAACTGATTGATACTATTAAATGTTATAAGAGTGATGGTGAGTAGGGTCGATGATTAAAGATGATAATCATGTTTTAGTTAATTATTATGACGACTATAATAATAATGATGTTGTTGCTTTACAATAATGGAAGATAACAGGATGATGACCGCGTAATTGTTTTTCCTGTTTCCACTTCCAATTGCCGTTCAAAGAATTACCAGACCAAACCTAATTACTTTTGGATCGTAATATTGTAGGCTTTTAATACAACATGGGTCAAAGCCTTTATACATTTAAGTTAAAAATTAATTTATAATGGGCCCAAAGATCCACTTGGGTTAACTATGGACGACTAGCTTGTGCTGCAGCTGCTATACGCTATTTTGGTTCGAACAGATCACAAGCACGACGCCAATCAAACCCAACTTACTGTTGCTATTTCCCTCTTTCTGTTTTAAACGATGTTACCATGTTGATACGATGACGAGTACAGTGACAATATTGTTGCAGCTAAAATGATGAAGGGTGATGAACATAATGATATAAGAAGCTGATGATTTTGATAAATCGCGAGGTGATTAAGAGGATGATAATGATGTGGTTAGTATTATGCGTGTGATGAAGATGATGATGATGGATGGTATTATGATGGATGATACAAAGATGATGGAAATATTGATAGTGATGCTCGTGACTGTGATGATAGATGAGTAAATATTGATGATGATATATATCATACGGTGATGATGATGGATATCACACGATAATGATGATAAAAATAGATGATGATTATGATGATGAGGATGATAAAACCGTATGATGATGATAATATCATGATGATGTTAAGGATGAATGATGATGATATATGGTGATGACGATGATAAACATATGATGATGATGATCCACGATTAGGATGATGATGATGAATGAAAAATTATGATGATATTAAGACATGGTATAATTATTAACATTATAGTTATTATTATCATTATTATAGTTAGTATTTTATCATAATTATTATTAATATTATTATTTTTATTATGATTATGAATCGAGTGTGATATTGACGATAATAACAATTGAAATGATGTTGATGATGATCGTGATGGTCATGGACGATGGTGATGATGAATGGTGATTATAACCGATGGCGTTTAAGAGGGTATAACTCTTATTATAATAAAATTTATATTATCATTATTAGTACTATTATTGTTATTATTATTATTATTATTATTATTATTATTATTATTATTATTATTATTATTATTATTATTAATATCATTATTATTATTATTGTTATTATTATTATTATTATTATTATTATTATTATTATTATTATTATTACTATTATTACAAGAATTATTATTAAGTATTATAAGTGTTTGGATTAAAAATTTGGATAATATTATGATCATATGTATGTTAAGTATGATAAATATAGATAAAATCATAGGAGTTGATAATAGATAATATTATGAATACATATAAAATAAAATTAAGTTTTAGACGATATATGTATGTATAACACATTTATTTTTTATAGTTATAATAATTATTATTAATTATAGTATTAAAATAATCATTTTCATTATTGTTATTATCATTGAAATGATTTTTATATAAAAACATTATTATTTTTAATATTATTATTATTAATTTACATTATTATTAAAAACTATCATTATTATTATCATTACTACTTTAATTATCATTATTATTTTAATTTTAATTATCATTTTAATTATTATTTTTATAACTAAAAAATATTATATTACATATAATTATATACTAAACATATTAACATTATTTTTTTTATATAAATATTACATATAACAAAGTATTGATAAAATACTAATATACATATTAATATATCTACATGTATAAATATTAATTAGTTTAAATATATACAAATTAAGTACATATAACATATAAACTAAGATATAATATATATAAATTTGTTCGATTACAAATATATGTGTTAATATATATTAATGATATAGGTCCGTGAATCCGAGGCCAACCTTTCATTGTTCAGTTCCGTCGCATGCATATTTTTACTACAAAATATCATTTTGTGAGTTTCATTACTCCCTTTTTATATATATTTTTGGGACTGAGAATACATGCGCTGATTTTATTAATGTTTTACGAAATAGATACAAGTGATCAAAAACTACATTCTATGGCTGGATTATGAATATTGAATATCTCCCCTTTTAGCTTGGTAACCTAATAATTTGGAAACGGGTATGGTCCCTAATTGACGCGAATCCTAAAGATAGATCTATGGACCTCGACAAGTCCCATCTGGGGTACAGATGCTTTAGTACTTCGAGATTATTATTATTATACAGATGAGAGGTTCTGTTTAGGGATATTCTATGCACTAAAGTTAAGTCGGTTATCAAGCGTTCACCATATGAATGATTTTTAATTCGCGGGTTACGCGTATTATTTTGTACTCGGGTTACGTGTAGAAATAAATATATGAAATCTTGTGGTCTATTAAAATTATGGAAATGATTGATTATGATAAACTAATGAACTCACCAACCTTTTGGTTGACACTTGAAAGCATTTTATTCTCAAGTTTGAAAGAAATCTTCCGCTGTGCATTTGCTCATTTTAGAGATATTACTTGGAGTCATTCATGGCATATTTCAAAAGACGTTGCATTCGAGTCATAGAGTTCATCAAGATTATTATTAAGTCAATTATAGTTGGATATATTATGAAATGGTATGCATGGCGTCAACTTTCGATGTAAAGAAAGATTGTCTTTTAAAAACGAATGCAATGTTTGTAAAATGTATCATATAGAGGTCAAATACCTCGCGATGTAATCATATGTTACTGTATTCATCCTTATGGATTGCGACGGGTCACTTCATGTGTTATCAAAGCGGTGGTCTTAGCGAACCAGGTCTTGCATTAGTGTATCTAACTGATAGTTGTGCATTAGTGGGTCTGGACTTCGACCATGTCTGCATGTCAAAAGTTTTTCTTATCATTTCGTGTCAAAAATTACTTGCTTATTATCCTTAAAGTCTAGACATGTCTTACTGCATTTAGTGCATCGATAGTGTATACACAAAATTCATATCTTACGTATCTGTTACTGTAGACTTTTCCTGACAGCTTCCGTAGATCCCTCCGTAACTTATGGAATTTTAGTATTATATATGCATATGTAAATCATGTATTGCAGGGTACTAATCTACATCCTATAATCTATTTTATATCGAAAATCTTTCATCTGATCGTACGAAATGGAATTCGTCATCAGTTCAAGTCCCTCAGATTCTGAAATGGAATCCCACTCAAGATCCGAAAGCAGTGTGACCAGAATGGATCAACCAATCAGCCATCATCTATTCTTGATGAATTGGGGATGGATTCGTAGCCTCCTCAATCATAGGAGATAAGAAGAAGGTGACCCCTTCCATCCACCACATTGTCCTCTTGGCGAAGAACCTGAAGTACTTTCCGGCGAACCTTTCCGAAACACGATTTTATCTCTCAGTTGCAGAGTATCTCTTCACAATTATATACTACATCAAATCCTAGATTTTATTTATCCGCTCATCCGAACCGACAATCATCCTAGAGTAATGGAAGAAGTCAACGAGCTTCGCGCTCGAGTAATAAATTTGGAAAATATGGTGCAAAACTTACCAGCTTCAACAACATCACCAACATCAACAGAACCACCAGCAACAGCACCCGTACCATCAACAACACACGCCTCAACATCATAATCTATACCTCGAGCATAATCATCGTTCTACATGACATTCTACATCAATTATCTTCATTCTTCATGGCGATTATGTAATCTCTAATATTTTAGAGATTATGTATTCTAGTTCTAACGGTAAATCAAATGAGATTAATATTATACTAACTCATTAAATCCATGATTACATCTGAAGAAAATATATATGTAAGTATATTTTCATAAAGATTGTAATTAAAAATTCTTTTGTACAAACTGTTAATGGTGAAAATATTTTAACGGGTAGGTAATACCAGAGGAATATTTAGATTTCACATTAATAAGTTACACTGTACATTCTTCGAATCTGATTCAACAGTCATTTACTATACTACTTACATCCTCCGATATACGTATTCATTCACCACATAATAACCATTTTCATTCAATTTCATATTTGGATTTTGACTTATCAGAATAAAACAAGTGGCATAATGAAGAAAACATTGGACAAAATAAAATTTGTTAGAAACAAACAAATTAACTATGAGAAATTCTGTTAAGAATCCACGCTAACAAAGTCCTAGCTAACTATTAATTTATTATTACATTTATTTATCACCATTTAATTATCGTAATTTATTTATCGCAATTTAAATTCTCGCAATTTTATTTATTGTCATTTAATTTCTGTTATTTATTTTACGCACTTTAAATATCGGGACATGTATACAAGGTTTTGACATATCATATCGACTCATCTATATATATTATTTGGAATAACCATAGACACTCTATATGCAGTAATGTTCGAGTTAGCTATACAGGGTTGAGGTTGATTCTACAATAATATATATACTTTGAGTTGTGACCGAGTCTGAGACATGTATACAATAGGTCACGAATACGTAATAATTAATTCGAATATTATATATTAAACTATATATGAATTATTGGATTACTAATTGTGGACTGCTAACTGTGGACTACTAACATTGGACAATTAAAATGAATTAAAATATTGATTATAACATATGAAACTAAACATTTCTTTAAGTTTGCCACTTGATTTCATCTTAAACCTCATTTGTATCTTGATGATTACAATCTGCGTTCAAATCTTTCATGATTCTTGAAAACACCTCAATCGAGAGGATGAACCAACCGCACATCATCTACGGAAGAAAAGATTGATGCATATAGTTATGCACCTGAAAACACTTGGAACCTGAGTAAACGTTTAACACATATCTGTGCTAACTCCTTTGGCATTGCTATTACCGAAAATAACATTGTAATTCTTTTTCAAAGTAGCAAATTTTGTCACAGCTCCAGCAAGGCAACTTCGACTTTTCAGTCAGACTAGCCTTAATATAACCTCGATATATACGTTGTCATTTCATCATCATTACCGGGGAACCTTTTATATTCCTCCACGTTAGCAGTAAACTTACCAACAACTTCATTGATCTTTGACTTTAAGAAAAATCATTTTATTCATTGAAATCCTATCATGTACTCATCTACATCTTGTAACAATAATTGCCATACCAGCTACCGGGAATCATCAATCATCAATCTGGAATCTCGCAGCAATCAGTACTTTGAAAACTCACAACATGTCTACATCAACAGTTATATGTATAACATTTATCTTTTAGAATTATGATCTTCCATTCTAAAATTCTGAAAAGCACTCAGTCTACAAATCAGTACTCTAAATGTTTGAAAAATCTTAATGAAGCAATAGAAACTGTAGACAACCGTAAACGACCTTAATCACAAGGACTAAACTTGTACATAAAGAATCCTGATGATTCTATTTCAGATGAAATCTTCAGCGAATACCTTGCTCCGTAATCACTCTAAAACATTGTGAATGAATTTCTTCATCACAATTTGATTCTAAAATTCTAAGATTTTATTGTATCTTTCATTATTAATATCCTCAATATTTCTCAAGATATCTTCATAAATATTCTTGTCCGATATTAATTATCTCTCCGCTCTACCTGTGTTATATCATTAAAGAAACTGTTTTAGTTTCTAAAATTCTGAAAAATTCGAATTTGAATTACGAATGATTTTAAAGTAGTGTTGGAAATTGATGCATGAGTTAGTATAATATAATGACACTTGATCAACGTGATTATATTCACAGACCATAACGTCATCATGTGTCATGTTACACGACTCTTACATTCTATTTAATATATAAACACATCAAGAACATAATTTCTTGATAGTTCTATCTTTTCTCTTGAATTTTGGTAACTTAACCAAGCAAGATCGTGCTATTACAATCTTTTTCTTAGAACATTAGTTAGGTTCATTCGAAACTTCAAACCTACGAATTCTGAATCATTATTCGCTTGACTTAAAGTCGGGAAGAGAAAACAAACGAATGGAACTCCAAAATGTAAAGGGAACGAAGAGGGTGGATTTATAGTGAAAAATCAGACAGAGCAATCAAGACAGATCATCTCATTTAACCAAAGAAGATCCTAATTTCACCAATTACCGGAGAATCAAATCTTACTACAAATATTTTCTCTAAATCTCTTGAATTCCGGAAATCAACCGTGACTACAACACTGGCTAAGACGAACTTGCATTTACTCATTTCAATCTTTTGTGACAGCTTCACTCGTACGCTTCGTATAAACAAACTGTTTTATCCATATTACTCACTGATGATAAAACTCTAATTTTCAGCTCGTATGTGTCATGAAAACATATCTATTGTCAGCCATGACCATCTCAATCAAATTTCGGGACGAAATTTCTTTAACGGGTAGGTACTGTGACCACCCGGGAATTTTTGACCAAATTTAAACTTAATCTTTATATGGTTTCGACATGATAAGCAAAGTCTGTTAAGTTGAATCTCAAAAATTTTTGAACTGTTTCATATATTCAATTGACCTCGACCATTCCTGACGATATACGAACAATAGTCTATGATTAGATGTGTGTGTATATATATATATATATATATATTATTGCTATACATAATATTTATGATTGTATATATATTATGATATAATAAAAATTATAAATATTAAATATTCGATATATGTTATTATATAATAAATATTAAATAATTAATAAATATGGTATAATTAATAAATTATAGTAATAATATATTAAATGTAATTACAACTTAAAAATATAGATGTTATAGTAATATTATTATTACTTGACAAAATCACTGAAATGGTCCCTGTGGTTTGTACCAAAATGCTGGTTTCATCCCTGTGCTTTTTTCTGATGGATTTGGTCCCGGTGGTTTGTAAAAGTTGCTGATTTAGTCCCTCTGACCGACGGCCGTCAAAAAAGGCCGTTAAGTCCAGTCATGTGCCAGACATGTGAGGGTATTTTCGTCAGTTTCTTTCATTTTTAGCAAAATTGCTGAAATGGTCCCTGTGGTTTATATTTCTAATTAAAAAGTATTAATTATCAAGATAAAGATGTTAAATATAAATATTAATTATAAGAATAATTAAAACTATAATTATCATTATCATTATGATTATTAATATATTTACATTTATTTATTAAAAATAATAACAAATGAGTTGTATAATGAATTCAATTTCATTTCATCATCTGCTTTTTATCTTTTCATCTAATTATGATTATATCGAATCCAAATTCAATACAAACAAAACCCGTTAGCAATCAATATCAACTTTCTTTTTATTTTCCTTTCTTGTGATACTATGTTGGGGGGATGAGAGTATAAGACTATTACTTTTGATATTGATCAATCTATCTATTCCTTTCTCATTCACCTCTGCTTCTAATAGAATCTCAAATCACCACACCTTTGACAACCCTCACTAACCGTGCACCATACAACCATCACCTTCATCCTCTACTCCAACAAACACCGGCTACCATCACCTTCATAGCCACCATTCGCCATCATCTTGATAATCTGTTGTTCTTGTTTCTAATCAAAACACCCACTTCTTGTTCTTCTTTAAACAAACATCACCACTACCACTACCATCACCATGATTATCTTTACCTTATTTTTGTTTTCGTTTTAGTTGTCAAGCAATATAAACGACCACCAAAATACCATTATCATCGCCATCTGTTTTCAACTTCAGCTTCTAATCCTTCTGTGCACACAATCATAAGACCCAATTATATATTGTTGTTGCTACTGCTTTGCAACCAAAACCCACTCCATGAAACCACCTCGAACCACAGGCTGCTGTATTATCGTTGCTACTGCTGTGTTCTTTATCTATTTCTGTTCAGCGAGGGATTTATGATGTTAATTAATGATAAATCGATTGATACTATTAAATGTTATAAGACTGATGGTGAGTAGGGTCGATGAGTAAAGATGATGATGATGTTTTAGTTGATTATTATGTCGACTATAATAATAATGACGATGTTGCTTTACGATAATGGAAGATGACAGGATGATGACCGCGTAATTGTTTTTCCTGTTTCCACTTCCAATTGCCGTTCAAAGAATTACCAGACCAAACCTAATTACTTTTGGATCGTAATATTGTAGGCTTTTAATACAACATGGGTCAAAGCCTTTAAACATTTAAGTTAAAAATTAATTTATAATGGGCCCAAAGATCCACTTGGGTTAACTATGGATGACTAGCTTGTGCTGCAGCTGCTATACGCTAATTTGGTTCGAACCGATCACAAGGACAACACCAATCAAACCCAACTTACTGCTGCTATTTCCCTCTTTCTGTTTTAAATGATGTTACCATGTTGATACAATGACGAGAACGGTGACAATATTATTGCAGCTAAAATGATGAAGGGTGATGAACATAATGATATAAGAAGGTGATGATTTTGATAAATCACGAGGTGATTAAGAGGATGATAATGATGTGGTTAGTATTATGCGTGTGATGAAGATGATGATGATCGATGGTATTATGATGGATGATACGAAGATGATGGAAATATTGATAGTGATGCTCGTGACTGTGATGATAGATGAGTAAATATTGATGATGATATATATCATACGGTGATGATGATGGATATCACACGATAATGATAATAAAAATAGATGATGATTAGATGATGATGATGATGATGATGATGATAAAACCGTATGATGATGATAATATCATGACGATGTTAAGGATGAATGATGATGATATATGGTGATGACGATGATAAACATATGATGATGATGATCCACGATTAGGATGATGATGATGATGAATGAAAAATTATGATGATATTAAGACATGGTATAATTATTAACATTATGCTTATTATTATCATTATTATAGTTAGTATTTTATCATAATTATTATTAATATTATTATTTTTATTATGATTATGAATCGAGTGTGATGATGACGATAATAGAAATCGAAATGATGTTGATGATGATCGTGATGGTCATGGACGATGGTGATGATGAATGGCGATTATAACCGATGGCGTTTAAGAGGGTATAACTCTTATTATCATAAAATTTATATTATCATTATTAATACTATTATTGTCATTATTATTAATAATATAAGTGTTATTATTATTATTATTATTATTATTATTATTATTATTATTATTATTATTATTATTATTATTATTATTATTATTATTATTATTATTATTATTATTATTATTATTATTATTATTATTATTATTATTATTATTATTATTATTCTTATTATTATTATTATTATTATTATTATTATTATTATTATGATTATTATTATTATTATTATTATTATTATTATTATTATTATTACTACTATTATTACAAGAATTATTATTAAGTATTATAAGTGTTTGGATTAAAAATTTGGATAATATTATGATCATACGTATGTTAAGTATGATAAATATAGATAAAATCATAGGAGTTGTGATGTTATGCGAGGTGTATTCGAAATAGTTATATTTTTATTGCGAAATACTATTAAATACGATACAATTTTACACAAGTTATTTATTTATTTATAGAATGGATATACCTAAACCTTGCTACAACAATATAGGCAGTGTACCTAATCGTAAAGTAGTGTAGTTTTTAGTAAGTCTGGTTCATTCCGCAGGGAGCTAGCTGAGTTTAATGCTATATTTATTTTAAACTATATTTGTATCAATATATATATATATAAGTAATATTATTATTATTATAAAATGGGGGGGTTTTTACCGTTTAGTGACCGGTTTGTCGATTTTATGTCTTAAGTCACAATTAAAACCTAATGTAAAATATTAAATATAAATACAACTTAATTTAAAGCGTAAAGTAAATGACGATAAATAAAAGTGCGATAATTAAAAGTGCGATAAATAAAATGACGATAAATAAAATTGCGATAATTAAAAGTATGATGAGATATAAAATAAAGGAATTTTGCTTATTTAAACTTCCATAATCATGATGTTTGACGTGTTGATTTTAATTTATTACCATGGGTTACTTGTCCTTTGTCCTGGATTATTCGATATGTCCATCTGGTTTTATCCATAATAGTCCATCAGTCATAATTATAAAGTGCGAGAGTCTTCGTCAAATTAATCTAATTATCCGAAGTTAAATATTCCAACTAATTGGGGATTCGAACTGTAACAAGGTGTTAATACTTTATTTAATGAATACACCAGGTTATCGAGTGCGTGTAATCCAAAGTTTTAATACTTTGTTAACAATTACACCAATTACCCCTGAATGTAATCCATCCTTGTTTTAATGAGTCCAGTGACTATTAATCCATCCCCGTGTCCGGTCAAATGAACAATAAATCGTATTTATAAATATCCCGCCCACCGTACCCGATTAAGCGTTTGTGGTTATATATAGATACGTCAAATTGTAACCTTTATATTAATTTAACGAGGTATCGTTTAGTTATTATAAAGCCCATTAATAGCCCATAGTCTAATTTCCACAAGTGTCGATCTTTTGTCCAAACCCCAATTATGGTACAAAGCCCAATAACCCCGTCTTTAATATTTAGCCCAACATCACGATTACTTCGATTTAAATAATCATAATAATAACTTAGTTACGAGACATTAATTTAAAAAGGTTGAACATAACTTACAATGAGTATAAATTGCGTAGTGTTACACGGACAGAATTTCGACTTACAAACTTAAAACATTCGCCACTATAACCTTATTATTATTTACTTAAAATTAAAATTAAAATTAAAATTAAAATTAAAATTAAAATTAAAATTATAAATATAAATATATTGAGAGAGAGTAAGATATATGATATGGTGTACCTAAATTCGGCTGAATTCGTTGAAATTTTTAGACCTGGCCTGACTTTAGCTGCCATGCGATCGCATGGAATTTGCACTTCCAGGCCATGCGATCGCATGGCCCCCTGGGACAGCTCACACACTATTGTTTTTTTATTTGCCGACAGTTTTTAATATAAATATAATATATAAATAATTTATAGAATTATTTATATATTATATTATATTCGTGTGCATAGTTAACTTGTAATTTTAGCTCCGTTGTGTTGTGCGTTGAGAGTTGGTTCATGTCCCGGTTCCGGATTTTTGAACGTCCTTGCGTACGATTTAATATCTTGTACTTTGCATTTTACGGCTTGTACTCTTGTAATTTTGAGACGTTTCTCATCAATAAATTGAACCACTTGGATTGTACTTTGTACTCTTTAGCATTTTGGTCGTTTGTATCTTCAAATCGTCGAATCTATCTTTTGTCTTTACTTTTTATTATTTAAACGATAATTACTTGTAAATAGAACAATTGCAACTAATAGCTTGTCTTTCTTGAAGGATAATGCTATGAAATATGTGTTCGTTTTTAGCATTATCAAATAATCCCACACTTGAGCGTTGCTTGTCCTCAAGCAATATAGAACTTGAATATAACTTTACTAGAATCACTTCTTTATTCTTCACACTTTGTACATCAGTGATTTTAATACTGCGGTATGAACAATGATAGTAACTGTAACGACCCGGAAATTTCTGACCAAATTTAAACTTAATCTTTATATAGTTTCTACATGATAAGCAAAGTCTATTTAATTGAATCTCAAAATATCTGAACTGTTTCATGAAATCATATTACCCTTTGACTGTGCTCGACGATTCACGAACAACTGTTTGTAAGTAACTATGTATATATATAAATGTAAGTTTATATTATAATTTGAAATTATAAAATATAATTTAACCATTAGAAATAAATATGTAAAATGAGATACAAAATAAGTAAGTATAATTAAAATGAATCTATATATAAATATATATGATTTCTATGCATAATTATTATTATGTGTATATTGTAATATATAGAAATATTAGAAATAATAAATAATCAATAGAAGTTATTATATGATATATTCTAATCACACAAGTAATAATACCTATATATATAATACAAGTATAACTATAGTTGTTATAATAATATTGTTATTACTTTCAATATGAACATCAAATACCAGTGTTATTGATATTATTTTAAAAATATCATTTATAGATACGAATTTGATATATATAAATTGTTATTGTATTATTATTATTATTAATATTAGTATGATTATAATTAGTAATATTACTGATATAAATTTTATTACAAGATAAAACATAATTGCTATAGTAATATTATTATTTACTTCCAATATTAATACCAACATTTATATTATTATTTTAAAGACATAACATATAAATATGAAATTTAATATAAATTAATATATTATTATTATCTTTATTAGATAGTGTTATTATTAATATCAATAATAATGTTATTATTATCATTATTATTATTGATTATCATTATCATTATTATCTTTATTATTAATTTAAATAATTATTACTATTAATATAATTATTAATACATAATTAATATACGAAGTATTTTATAATCTGATACAAAAAGATTCCAAAAATTTTGTTATCTCCTTTTTCATTATATGTTTCATTTATTTAAATCTGCTATTAGGGCTGCTCGTGAGTTTCTGTCTTCCAAAGTCGAACTAGCAAACATAAATCGATTATATCTTGTCTGTTACAAACAAGCAAGCAATTATCATCATTTATATCGTTTATATAATGTTATTTATTAGTGCAAATCGAAAAGAAAAAAAAGAAAAGCATCGAGGAACCAGATGCCTGCTCTGTACACTACACTTTTTGCTCAAAATTCGAAATCGAGTCCATTTTAAAAATCTACAATTGCAGAAGTGTTGTAACTCACGTCATGAATGTTTCCTCAAATTCTCAGGTTCCAATTTGTCAAATCAAATTCAAATTTTTGATTCAAAGCTTCAAATTGAAAAAGTCAACATGTGTTCTTCAATTGAATTCAAGTTTTCTGTTACGATTTAAGTTCAATTGACGATGCTAGTATGTTCTAATGAGGATTTATAAGATATTTTGTGAAGATATCGGGGTATCAAAACATCTAAATTTTGAAATCAAATCTTGGCTTTATTTATTTATTTTTTTTCTTTCGCGTATATTGCAGCTGCTAAACGTGTTCATAAATTTTTTTCTGTTATTACATTTTAACCCCAACCGGATTCTCTGTATCAATTGTTAAACTTAAACCAAACCCGGTAATTAGCGGTGAGAGTTGAGTGTATGCAGTCTAGTTATTTCAAAGAAGAAGAAGAATAATAAATATTGCGGTTACCAATAAATAACTTTCACAGCATACCAGAATAGCAGAATTGGATGGATGGTTTAGAGAGCGTTTGGGTTCGAGCTCGGGCAAAGGCATTTTATTTTTTTGGAGCTTATTATTGTGAGGTAGTCATCATTCTTTTTGTTATTATCATTATTATTATTATTTTTGTTATTATTATTATTATTATTAGTTATTGTTAGTGTTAATTGTTATGATTACTAATATTAGTAATATGTTTAGTAGAATAATTACGAGAATTATCATTATGGTTATTACTAGTATAACAATTATTATTATTATTATTAGGTATTAGTAATATTATGATTATTATTATTATTATTATTGTTATTAGCATTATTATTATTATTATAACCATTATCATTACCATTATTATTATGTTATTATTAATATAATTATAATTATTAAGTATTATTATTATTAGTACTATGATAAAATATTGTAAAGATCTTAATTATATATAGATATGAAAATAAGTAAAATTATAAATAAGCCATGACCTAAATAAAATTTTAGTATTATTATTAGTAGTAGTATTATCATTATAGTTATTAATACAAATATTAGTATCATTATTATTATTAGTAAAATCATTATTTTTATAGCTATTATTATTAGTATTCATTATTATTAAAATTAACATTTTTATTAAAAAGTATTATTTCTATTTAAGTCATCATTTTATCATTTATATTAAATATATCATTTTTAACCCTAATATCATTATTATTATTTTTATCAATACTAATATTATTTTAGTATTATTATAATTTTAACAAACAAACGATATATATCTATATATATGTATAAAAATATATTTAATACAACCATAGTATTATTTTATTGTAATTATTTATTTAAGGTTTATAAAATAAAGATAAGGTATTTAAGTTATTAATAAAACATGATTTAAAATAACAATTAAAATCACTAATAATATATATAAAAAAATTCGATTACCATTATATGTGTTAATATACATACTTGATATAGGTTCGTGAATCTGAGGCCAACCCTACTCTTGTTCAATGTCGTCATATGTATTTTTACTACAAAATACAGTATTGTGAGTTTCATTTGCTCCCTTTTTAAATGCTTTTGCAATATATATTTTTGGGACTGAGAATACATGCACTGTTTTTATAAATGTTTGACGAAATAGATACAAGTACTTGAAACTACATTGTATGGTTGGATTATTATACCGAATATCGCCCCTTCAAGTCTGGTAACCTAAGAATTAGGGAAATGGCCCCTAATTGACGCGAATCCTAAAGATAGATCTATGGGCCTAACAAACCCCATTCTGGAATTTGGAATGCTTTAGTACTTAGATTTAAATGGTGATTGCGATTGCCAATATTTATGGCATACTTGCGAGTATGCGGGGGATATTCTATATGCATTATGTTAATGTCAATTATGTGATGACCCGGGAAATTCTGACCAAACTTAAATTTAATCTCTATATGATTTTGACATGATAAGCAAAGTCTGTTAAGTTTAATCTCAAAAGTTTTGAACTGTTTATATATTCATTTACCCTTCGACTGCTCTCGACGATTCACGAACAGTTAATTGTAAATAGATATGTGTGTATGTATATATAAATAATAATTCGAAATATAATTGGAAGTATTATATGTTATTGTTATTAAAAATTAATAAAATAAAAATAGGATATTATAATAATTATTATTTAAAATATATCTTTATATATAAATAAAGTATATTAAAAATAAATATTTAATGAATTTAATACTCGTTTAATGTGTCGATTGATATTAAACAAGTTAAATTCAAACTTATGTAATTTTAAAATAAACGGTGATACGAAAATGAGTTCTATAAATTTTAGACTTATTAAAAATAGATTTAGGAACTATTTGTTGAATTTTAAACTTTTTGATATTTTACTTGGAGTTGGGAGTGAATAATTAGTGCAATTTTTTATTTAATAGTCAATGACCGAATTTTATATCATAATGACCGAAATAAATAAAGACACCTAATTTAAGAAATTTGAGATTTTTAGGAACACTCTTATACGTTAATTGTTTAGCAATGGACACTATTATTTTCGAAATCCAAAACAATATTTCATTCATTCCATTTCTATAAACGTGTCTCCTTTTCATTTACCAAATTAAACGTTATTTAAAAACAAGGACTTAATTATCAAAATAATCAACAAGAAGATTCAAGGATTGTTCAGTATACTCGATGAACACGTTTTAATAAACAAATAATTCTTTTGAAAAGTGATAATAATTCAGTGCATATTAACTATTAAATTGTTGACTTAGTGATCTCTTTATTACAACTAATCTATTTAAAATGCATATATCAGTATGCATATATGCATAGGGAGGAGTCACCCATGTTACTCGACAAAACCACACCACCATCTTACTCTCTCTCATTCCCTCTCTTTCTTCCCTTTTCTTGATCGTGAAAGCAACAAGACCACAACCAATCATCTAGTTCTAAATTCTATAACCCTTTCATCATATTGTTTAGACAACTCGACACCTATCAACCCTCTTCAACCACCAGAGCCACCCTAAACCGCTATTCTAACACACTACCGTGAATTTACAACCCAAACCGCCACCACTATGAAACCTTCACCTTCACCACCTATGAGCATCACCAAACCGCCAAAAACCATCACAATTCATGACTGCAAATACCTACTGTACATTTTTCTGTTTTGTTTATAAACCCAACTGCACACCGTAATTCATACTGCAGGTATGTTATTGTTTTCTGTTTTGTCTTGATGACTAAACCATCACCTTCAATCACACGACCACTGTGTACCGCTGCTATCCAGTTCCCATTTTAAATCAAGCCAAACCGCCAATATTTTTGTTTCTTTGCAGATCAAGATATTGGCGTAATTTGTTTTATGTTTTTCTGTTTCAAACGATCTAAGACCAAACCTATCGAACTTAGGTAATCACCGCTACAGCTCCTGTTTTGCTGTTTATACTCGAACCAACCAAAACTACCACATCAAAGACCTATATTAAGTTTGCTGCTGCAGTTACACTATTACTATTGCTACAACCTTTCAAAACCTAAAACCACTCGCTAAATAAATGTTATTAATTCTACTCTCGATGCTGCAGATGTTCTTGTTTCCATTTCTATATTTTTATATATAATAGTATTAGTGATAATGGAAGATGATGATGACAAGGACAGTGAAAATATATTATTTCAGTTATTGGGACTGTTATGTATTATGGTTGTTGTAAAGTTAGAAGAATCCAATGTTACACGTACATTTTTTTTATATATAAATACCGGATCTATAATCACAATTAATGGGTTACTAAGTGTGATGCAATTCGGGCTAACATGCCAACTATTTTACTAGTGGGCCGAATTATATAGCCTACTATTGGACTGAATGAATTCCTTAGGATTAAGCAAATGTTGGGCCAATATCACGAAACCAACACATGCAGCTGTTGTGGTTATATTTTTTTTGTGTGTGTTCATTTTAACTATAGCGACTAAGATGTTGGTGAGGGCGATATGAAAACTAGATGATATCATATCATGATTATGATGATAGATGTAGTTATGAGCATGATAATATAAACGATGATGATGATGTTTGATTCGTATGATGGCGATGATCTTATAAGGTTGATAATGATGA
This sequence comes from Rutidosis leptorrhynchoides, assembly GCF_046630445.1. NCBI lineage: Eukaryota > Viridiplantae > Streptophyta > Magnoliopsida > Asterales > Asteraceae > Rutidosis > Rutidosis leptorrhynchoides. The sequence continues at coordinate 328,613,834 of NC_092333.1, read as the reverse complement.
TGGGTCACGATGATGATTAACTTGATGAGATGCATGATGACGATGATGATCACATGATGATGGTGAAGTGATGTCATGGTGATGGTGCCAAGTCAAGATGTCCAATTCGGTTTTCTTTTTCCAATCGAACACAGAGGAATTAAAACTCAATCTTTCATGGGTCTTCTAATTGTTAAATGGGTTTTACAAAGAGATCATATATAAACGATTATACATACTGTTGGGATGATATCATTCCAGAAAAATTCATGTCAGAGGAGTGGTTTAATGGTGTTGTTGGGCTTCGAGAGGTCACGGGTTCAAGCCTTGGTAGAGGCATTTATTTTTAGACTTGTTTCTTCAAAGGTTGTACTCTACAATTTATTAGCATTATTACTATTATTATTAGTAGTAGTATTATAATTGTTATTATTATTATTATTATGATTATAATTACAATTATTATAATTATTATAATTATTATAATTATTATTATTATTATTATTATTATTATTATTATTATTATTATTATTATTATTATTATTATTATTATTATTATCACATTTATTATTAATATTATTATTAGTATCATTTGTATTAAAAGTATTCTTTTTACTATTATTATCATTATTAGAAAACTTATCATTCTTATTAAAAATTATTATTCTTATTATTATTATTGTTATCATTAATGTTATTATTAACTTTATTTTAGTATTACTATAACTAACATCTTGCAAACAGAAGAAATCATATAAAAATATATTATTACCTAAGTACCCTAATATCACATAATATTATGTTTTAACTTATATAATATTATAACGTTAACTAAATTAATATCAAATAATATAACAAAATATTATAAGTATTAATGAGATTATATATAAGAGAATTTATCTTAATACATAACAGAATATATATAAACTTAGTTGAATTATAAGGTGTTAATGTATATAAATGATATAGGTTCTTGAATCCGAGGCCAACCCTGCATTGTTCAATATCGTCATATAATTTTTACTACAAAATACATGATGGTGAGTTTCATTTCCCTTTTACTCTTTACATTTTTGGGACTGAGAATACATGCGCTACTTTTACAACTGCTTTATTAAATGCTTTTGAAATACATTGTGAACTGCGAATACATGAAATGCTTTTATAAATGTTTGACGAGATAGACACAAGCAAAACATTCCTCGAATGAATTATTATGCAGACAGAAGTTCTGCAGATTATTATTGAATTATGTGGACATGATAATTGCCACCATTGAATTATGTGGACATGATAATTGCCACCAATTGATGTGAATGTTATATATCGAGAGAATGATTTTATACACAGGTTATGTGTATGTTATTTTTGTGCACAAGAGATGTGTACGGTTACTATGATTTATGAAAATGGTTTCGTACACGAGAAAGATGTACTGTATTTAAAAGATATCGCATGTACATTACAGGTGGGTATAGGATTCGGGCCCATTTGTACCATGCATGATTCAAAACTTGTGGTCTATCAAAACGATGAATTTTATTGTTTTATAATAAGCCTATGAACTCACCAACCTTTTGGTTGACACTTTAAAGCATGTTTATTCTCAGGTATGAAAGAAACCTTCCGCTGTGCATTTACTCATTTTAAAGATATTATTTGGAGTCGATCATCGCAATGGAATCAGCTATTGAAGACTTCGTCCACATGGATTAGGACGGGTCATTTCAAATTACCAGGTGTTCATCATACAAATGGATTTTATACACTTGCGAGTGTAATGTTATTTATGAAAAATGAAATCTCGTGGTCTATAAAAATTATGGAAATGATTGATTATGATAAATTAATGAACTCACCAACCTTTTGGTTGACACTTTAAAGCATGTTTATTCTCATGTATGAAAGAAATCTTCCGCTGTGTATTTGCTCATTTTAGAGATATTACTTGGAGTCATTCATGACATATTTCAAAAGACGTTGCATTCGAGTCATTGAGTTCATCAAGATTATTATTAAGTCAATTATAGTTGGATATATTATGAAATGGCATGCATGCCGTCAACTTTCATGACATATTTCAAAAGACGTTGCATTCGAGTCATTGAAATGTTTGTAAAATGTATCATATAGAGGTCAAGTACCTTGCGATGTAACCAAATGTAATGTATTCATCCAGATGGATTAGGAAGGGTCGTGAAAGTTGGTATCAGAGCGGTGGTCTTAGCGAACCAGGTCTTGCATTAGTGTGTCTAACTGATAGTAGTTTAGATGCATTAGTGGGTCTGGACTTCGACCGTGTCTGCATGTCAAAAGTTTTGCTTATCATTTAGTGTCTAAAATTATTTTCATATCATACTTAAAGTCTAGACACGTCTTACTACCTCTATTGCATAGACAATGTATAGATAAATTCATATCTTAGCGTATCTGTTACTGTAAACTTTGCCTGACATATTTCGTAAATTACTCCGTAATCTACGACATATTTTGTTCTATATATATAGGTATTCTATGTAATTGGAATATCATCCAATATTCGAAAATCATTTCATATCGAAAATCCTTTATCTAACCATACAAGATGGAACTCGCAACTAGTTCAAGTCCCTCGAATTCTGACAGCTATTCCGATATGGATACACACTTGAGCTCCGAAAGCAGCGTCACATGAATGAATTAATCAATCAACCATCCCCAATTCATCTGATGGGTTCGTAGTCTACTTGGTCATTGGAGACTAGAAGAAGTTCATCCCTTCCATCCACCACATTGCCCTCTTGACGATAAACCTGAAGCACTTACCGGCGAACCTATCCGAAATACCATTTTTAGCCTCATTTCCAGGGTAGCTCGTCACGATTATATTCTATCCACAATTCTAAACCTTATTCATCCGCTCGTTCCGACCGACAATCATCCCGGTGTAATTAAAGAAATTTATGAACTTCGCGCTCGAATAATCAATTTGGAGAATATGGTGCAAAACCTACCAGTCACAGCAACATCCTCATTCCACACCTCAACATTACAATCTGTACCTCGAACATCAATGTCATACGCACCATAGATACCAAGGAGTACCAACAACAATGAACGATGAAGTATTGATTCATAACTTCATTGAAGAAATATTCTGCGAAGAATATGTGGTTCCTAATAGTTTTAGAGATTACTTATTCTAGCTCAAACTAAAAAGCAAATGAGATTAATATCATATTAACTCATTAAATCCATGATTACATCTGAAGAAAATATATACGCAAGTATATTTTCTTAAAGATTGTAATTAAAAATTCTTTTGTACAAACTGTTAATGGTGTAAATATTTTAATGGGTAGGTAATACCCGAGGAATATTTAGATTGCACATTAATCAGTTACACGGTACATTCTACGAATCTAATTCAACAGTCATTTACTATCCTACTTACATTGTAATGACCCGCACTTTTTCGATCATTCTATACTTATAAGATTAATATTTACATAAATTAAACCTTACCAACATGATAAGCAATCCAAATTGATGAGACTTATGTTTTTGAAATGAGTTTTACACAACGTTTGACCGTCTAGTTTGACCGATGATATCACGAACTATACAATATATGATAATTATACGTTTGTGTATATATATGTATATATACATATTTAACATGATTTAAGGATGTTTTAATATCTCATTTTGTATTAATAACAATAAGTTATAAGTATATTTTGAAACTACTAACTTAAGTTTTCAAAACGATAACCATATGTAACGTTATTTGACATAAATACTTATAACATATAATGTTTATACATATATCGTATAAGTAATGTATTTAATCACTTTTAAGGACTTAAATACATAAAACCATATAAGTGTATTCACAAAAGATAGCTATATTTGAATTCCCATTCCATTTTTCACAAGATTTCTATACGTATATCTACGGTATATGTACCGTATCATACCTAGCTTCTATACGTATTTACTATTGGTATATACACATCAAATCACCACCTAACCAGCCCTTGTTCATGCCTTATGTATAAGGTAATTGGTATTTGGAAGTTTGTTGACTAATTACATAAAATAACAAACTTGAAAATCTTGTTTTGTCCTCCCCATTCACGTTTTTAAGTACCATGGGGATATCCTCATTTTGATTCATTTTAACTTCCATTTTCTAGCTAAAACACACACTCTTTCTTAACCCTTAAACTCCATAACCATTCAGCAAGAAACCATGAAGATCTAGCCATAGAAACAAGCCTTAATCACCATAAGAAAACCCTTACAAAAACACTTCAAGAATCCTTTCCAAGAACACAAACTTACTTCCAATCTTTCATCCAATTCCATCACCCTTTTGGTTCTAGGTTCTTACTCCTCTTTTACAGCAATCTTGTTCAAGTAACTTGAGGTAGTAACTTTGTTCATAACCTTATTCGATTCATATATATATAGCTATCTTATTTTATGGTATAAAATTTTAACAACAAGAACATAGTTTGAATGTTTTCAAACTTGTTTGCAAACTAAATAGATCCTTCTAACTTAACTTTTAAAATACTTCAAGACCTATAATATAACTTAAATATATGCTAATTTAACAAGGTATAACTTGGTTTTTCAAAGAACACCTTAAAAACTGTTTTTACGACGTCGGAGTGCAACCGGGGGGCTGTTTTGGGTTGGATAATTAAAAACCATCTTGAACTTTGAATTGGAGGTTTATATTCTGGAAAAATGATATTTCTTATGAATATGTTAACACATAAAAATTTCATGATTTAACTCAAAGTATAAGTATTTTTAGAAAAATAATCATTTAAGGTTGTTTACATGATGGAAAATGATTAACTTCATAAGTTTCACTAAAGTTTGACCTATGACCTGTGATGTCGAATACAAACTAAGGTATTTACAGTTCATAGTCTTAAAGAGGGACTCGATCCAAGGAAGTGGCAAGTTGAACCAATGAAAACGGAGTTGTAACGAAGAAACTATGACCAAAACGAGATCGGATATCTAAGACTAGTTTAGCTACGAAAATAATTGGAGAAAATTAAATAAATCACATCTTTTTAAAATAACATGATATTTTATATATATGTACTCATAATTTAATTTTATATGGTTCAAGATCACCCGTAAACAACACGAGAAGATTAATCATAAGATCCCATGATTGTACGCAACACGTCATTTGACAACACCGGTACTTTATGTACGCAACACGTCATTTGACAACACCGGTACCGTGGGTCAAGATTAATCTCGACCAATACATATACGATGGGGGTTTTATTTATTTCATTGGGGGTTTATTAAACATCTAAATATGAACCATTAAAATTGAATTACTAACATCGAACTGCTAACTACGGACTAAGGAATTATTAAAAGTATTAAAAGTATTATAAGTATATATATGTGACGTTTGTATAAAATGAAAATATATTGATAAATTATATATGGATAGGTTCGTGATATCAGTCGAAGACCAAGTCAAAATTATATATCTTCAAGACGAAAGTGAGTATATAGTCCCACTTTTAAAACTCTAAGTATTTCGGGATGAGAATACATGTATTTTATGTTTTACATTATTGACACAAGTAACTGAAAAATATATTCTACGTTGAGTTGTACCACTGGCATACTTCCCTGTAGCTTGGTAACTATTATTTACAGCGGTATTGTAAACGCGAATCCTGTTGATAGATCTATCGGGCCTGACAACCCCAACCGGACTGGACGACCAGTATTCAACGGTTGCACAGTACTTCGTTTCGTGACTACACTTGGTACGGTGTAGTAAGATTTCATAATAAAGGGAATATGCGACGTGATTAAATGTTAAGTATGGTTACCAAGTGCTCAACCACTTAGAATATTCTTATTAAAATGTTTACATATGAAATCTTGTGGTCTATATTTATATCGCTGCCGGCATTAAACCTATATCTCACCAACTTTATGTTGACGTTTTAAACATGTCTATTCTCAGGTGATAATTAGAAGCTTCCGCTGCAACATGTTGAATTTAAGCAAGATCTTGAGTATGCATATTTGTGTCAAAAATAAAACTGCATATCCGAGGAATTGTAATGTAAAATATGCTAGAAATCGTATTGTTATCATCACATGTAACGTTTGTAAGTCTAAGATTATCGCTAAACGATAATCATCTTTTTATTGTCTTAAGCTTGTATTAAAATAAGAGTTATGGTTTGTAATGTAAAATAAATGCAGTTGTTCTTTTAAAAATGTCACATATAGAGGTCAATACCTCGCAATGAAATCATACGTTATCTAACTCGTTCTTAAGGTTAAGGACGGGTTATGACATGTGGTATCAGAGCGGTGGTCTTAGCGAACTAGGTTTGCATTAGTGTGTCTAACTGATAAGTCGTTAGGATACATTAGTAAGTCTGGACTTTGACCGGGTTTGATTTAAAAACCATTGCTTATCATTGTTGGTTAAAATTTATATGTAAATATTATGTAGCACTAATGGGTTAGTTGTTGTGTGATAGATGTCGGGCTCAAAACTTGTTATCACATTCAGCGACTCCGAATCAGAATCTTCAGATGGTGTTCCAGTCATTAACCTATCCGATGACGAAAATGATATCTTTGGGGAAGACTCACAAATTCCGGATGAACCAACTATAGAGAAACCGGAAAGTGAACCCGAGGAAGAAAGTGAACCCGAGGAAGAAAGTGAACCCGAGGAGGAAAGTGAACCCGAGGAAGAAATACAGGAAATTACGAAAGACAAGTTCGAACTAGGAAAGAAACGAAAGGCTAATGAATTAGAAAATTCAAATCCCGAGTTTAGTAAGGATGATGTGGCACCAACTCCACTAGACACTACCACCCCTATTCCCGCTATTCCTATTCGTTCTATCCCGGCATCCAGTTCTTCAGTCCCACAGCCAAAATATAGGCAGACAGCCAGGATAAGCGTTAAGCGATTCTTTGAACCTAAACGTCCTAGAAAATAGACCAAACGATGCGCTGCCGTATTAAACCATGGGATCATATAATGTTTTGTATAATATTATTAGTGTGGTTTGCTTAATGTTCGATGTAAGATAAGCATATGTAAAATAGTGAAGTGTGAAATGCAATAATTTTCCATGGTTAAGTATTATTTGGGTGGTAGTAATTGATTTTCGTACTAAGCTATTAAATATGAACTTTAACGGGTAGGTACTACCCTAGATATAATTATAAAATGCTAATAAGAAGAAAAGACTTTTATAATAATAACTGGTTCATATTATTAATAACCTACGATGTACTGTAAATACATACTACATCTATAATATTCCATGTGAATAATTATTTTTTTTTTCATTCTTATTGAAGATTATGGCGCGATTGAACCGAATGACGGAACAAGAAATCCAGGAACTCATCAATCAGCGAGTGAATGACAGAATGTTATGGGTCGAAGCTACAAGAGCTGCTGCAGTTAACCCAAATTCTCGTGTAGGATGTACCTACAAGACTTTTCAAGCTTGCAAGCCCTCATCATTCAGTGGAACGGAAGGACCGATCGGTTTAACCCGGTGGATAGAAAAGATGGAGACTGTGTTTAAAATCAGTGGTTGTGTTGAAAAGGACATGACCAAGTATGCATCGTGCACTTTACAAGATAGTGCACTCACGTGGTGGAAAAATTTTGTGAAGGCTGTAGGAGGAGATGTAGCTTATGATACTCCATGGGAAGAATTCAAAACAATGTTAATCAACGAATATTGTCCAAGGAACGAGGTTAGGAAGTTGGAAGATGAATTACGAAGTCTGAAGGTTATTGGTACTGAAATCACCAACTACAATCAGCGATTCATGGAATTAGTTTTGCTATGTCCTGAATTGGTTCCAACCGAAGAACGGAAGATTGAAATGTACAAAGATGGTTTGCCCAAAAAGGTCAAGGCAAACGTTACAGCATCGAAACCTAAGACAATTCATGAAGCTATAACCATGGCAAACGAGCTGATGGATCAGGTCATCATGGATAAGAAAGTATCCAATACTGATGTGAAGGTATCAGGTAATAAAAGAAAGTGGAATGGAAATTATGATCAAGGTAACCAACAACAATCTTTTAAGAAACAAGAAATCACGCAAGGTGCGGGTAGTGGTTTAAGCTTTGGTTATAAAGGACAAAATCCTTTATGCAACCGATGCCACAAACATCACTCTGGTTACTGTAATGTGGTATGCAACAAATGTAATCGAAAGGGTCATCTTGCTGAAGATTGTAGGGCTCTCGTTACAAATACAAATGGTACCAAGACTCCTGCCACCAATGCAAATAGAACTGCTTTGGCTACCGTTACTTGTTTTGGGTGTGGAAAACAAGGTCACTATAAGAGCCAGTGCCCGAATCCAGAGAAGAATATCGGACCTGCACGAGGGAGAGCATTTGTTATTAATGCTAGAGAGGCGTGTGAAGACCCGGAGCTTGTTATGGGTACGTTTACCATTAATAACTTATCCGCATCTATTATATTTGATACTGGTGCTGATAGAAGTTACATGTGTAGAGACTTTCACGCTAAATTGAATTGTTCATCATTACCTCTAGATGCTAAGTACATGATTGAGTTAGCTAATGGTAAACTAATTAAAGCCGATAAAATTTGCCGTGATTGTAAAATAAATTTAGCCGGAGAAACATTTAAGATTGATTTGATACCCGTAGAATTAGGAAGTTTTGATGTAATAGTCGGCATGGACTGGATGTCCAAAATAGGAGCTGAAGTTGTGTGCGCCAAGAAGGCAATTCGCATTCCTCGTAAGAATAAAACGCCAGTAATGATTTATGGAGAGAAGGGTAACTCAAAGCTAAAACTCATTAGTTATTTGAAAGCTCAAAAGTGCTTGAAGAAAGGGTGCTATGCTATCTTAGCACATGTTAATAAAGTCGAAAAGAAAGAAAAAGAGAAGTGCATCAATGACGTGCCTGTGGCAAGAGATTTTCCTGAAGTATTTCAGGAAGAGTTGCCGGGATTACCTCCATTTAGATCTGTAGAATTTCAAATAGATCTTGTACCAGGAGATGTACCGGTTGCCCGTGCTCCATATAGACTTGCACCGTCTGAGTTAAAAGAACTTCAGAGTCAGTTAAAAGAATTACTGGATCGTGGATTCATACGACCAAGTACTTCACCGTGGGGAGCTCCAATTTTATTCGTCAAGAAGAAAGACGGATCTTTCCGAATGTGTATAGATTATCGTGAATTAAATAAGTTAACTATCAAGAATCGGTATCCACTACCGAGAATTGATGACTTATTTGATCAACTGCAAGGATCATGTGTTTATTCGAAAATCGACCTAAGATCGGGCTATCATCAACTACGCGTCAAAGAAGAAGATATACCGAAAACTGCTTTTCGGACACGCTACGGTCATTACGAATTTTTGGTCATGCCGTTTGGATTGACGAATGTGCCAGCTGTATTCATGGACCTCATGAATCGAGTTTGTAGTCCATATCTAGATAAGTTTGTTATCGTTTTCATTGATGATATTCTTATCTATTCCAAGAGTGAGCAAGAGCATGAGCAGCATTTAAGGTTGATATTAGAGTTGTTAAGAAAAGAACAGCTATATGCTAAATTTTCTAAATGTGCTTTCTGGTTGAAAGAAGTGCAATTTCTTGGCCACGTTGTTAGTAGCAAAGGAATTCAGGTTGATCCAGCAAAAATTGAAGCCATTGAAAAATGGGAGACTCCTAAGACACCAATGCAGATACGCCAATTTTTGGGTTTAGCCGGTTATTATAGAAGGTTTATTCAAGATTTTTCCCGAATAGCTAAGCCGTTGACAGCGTTAACGCAAAAAGGGAAGAAATATGAATGGACTTCTGAGCAGGAGAGTGCATTTCAATTACTGAAAAAGAAGTTGACTACGGCGCCTATTTTATCGTTACCAGAAGGGAACGATGATTTTGAAATATATTGTGACGCTTCGCGACAAGGTTTTGGTTGCGTTCTTATGCAACGAAAGAAAGTTATTGCATACGCATCCCGACAATTGAAGATTCACGAGCGGAATTATACTACGCATGATCTAGAACTGGGAGCAGTCGTGTTTGCATTGAAGATATGGAGACACTACTTGTATGGGGTTAAATGCACTGTGTTTACTGATCATAAAAGCCTTCAACATATTTTTGATCAGAAACAGCTGAACATGAGACAACGTAGGTGGGTCGAGTTAATAAACGACTATGATTGTGAAATTCGTTATCATCCCGGGAAGGCGAACGTGGTGGCCGATGCTTTAAGCAGAAAGGAACGAGAACCAATTCGAGTACGAGCGATGAACTTAAAAATTCGCATGAATCTCAACTCACAAATCAAAGAAATTCAACGAGAAGCACTTACTAAAGAAAATATAGGGAATGAAATAATGAAGAAGTATGAGAAGCAACACGTTATACAGGAAGATGGAATTCGATATTTTGCAAATCGTATTTGGGTACCGAAGTTGGGTGGATTAAGGAAGTTGATATTGAACGAGGCACATAAGAAAAGATACTCAATACATCCTGGAGTCGGAAAGATGTATCAAGATCTTAAGACGCATTATTGGTGGCCTAACTTAAAGACAGACGTTGCAACATATGTTGGGGAGTGTTTAACTTGTTCCAAGGTCAAAGCAGAACACCAGAAGCCGTCAGGGTTACTTCAACAACCAGAAATCCCAGAATGGAAATGGGATGGTATTACCATGGATTTCATCACGAAGTTACCAAAGACTGCCTGGGGATACGACACCATTTGGTTGATTGTTGATCGTCTCACCAAATCTGCACATTTCTTGCCTATAAAGGAAACGGATAGAATGGAGAAACTATTACGATTGTATATAAAGGAAATTGTTTCAAGGCATGGAATACCTATTTCCATTATATCCGATCGTGATAGTATATTTACATCAAAGTTCTGGCAATCGCTACAAGAGGCCCTAGGAACTCGTTTAGATATGAGCACCGCATATCATCCGCAAACCGATGGGAAGAGTGAAAGAACGATTCAAACTCTTGAAGACATGCTCAGGGCATGTGTGATCGATTTTGGAAACGGATGGGATAAATATCTACCATTAGCAGAATTCTCGTATAATAATAGTTATCATGCGAGCATTAAAGCTGCGCCATTCGAAGCACTGTATGGAAGGAAGTGTAGATCTCCTATCTGTTGGAATGAAGTAGGAGATCGACAATTAACTGGTCCCGAGATCATACATGAAACTACAGAAAAGATAGTACAAATTAAGGAAAGATTGAAAACAGCCCGTAGTCGCCAAAAGAGCTACGCCGATGTTCGAAGGAAACCATTAGAGTTTCAGATCGGTGACATGGTTATGTTAAAGGTGTCACCATGGAAAGGTGTAATACGTTTCGAAAAAAGGGGTAAACTGAATCCAAGATATGTAGGCCCGTTCAAGATCATCGAACGCATTGGACCGGTAGCTTATCGACTCGAGTTACCGCAACAACTCGCCGAAGTACATAATACCTTTCACGTCTCAAACCTTAAGAAGTGTCTTGCAAAGGAAGATTTCACCATTCCTCTTGAAGAAATCCATGTCTACGAGAAACTACAATTCGTCGAAGAACCAATCGAAATCATGGACCGTGAAGTTAAACAGCTCAAGCAGAGCAACATACCGATCGTTAAGGTTCATTGGAATGCTCGAAGAGGTCCTGAGTTTACTTGGGAACGAGAGGATCAGATGAAACAAAAGTATCCACACTTGTTTCTCGATGACGCAAAATAGGTACAATTTTAAAATTTCGGGACGAAATTTATTTAACGGGTAGGTACTGTAATGACCCGCACTTTTTCGATCATTCTATACTTATAAGATTAATATTTACATAAATTAAACCTTACCAACATGATAAGAAATCCAAATTGATGAGACTTATGTTTTTGAAATGAGTTTTACACAACGTTTGACCGTCTAGTTTGACCGATGATATCACGAACTATACAATATATGATAATTATACGTTTGTGTATATATATGTATATATACATATTTAACATGATTTAAGGATGTTTTAATATCTCATTTTGTATTAATAACAATAAGTTACAAGTATATTTTGAAACTACTAACTTAAGTTTTCAAAACGATAACCATACATAACGTTATTTGACATAAATACTTATAACATATAATGTTTATACATATATCGTATAAGTAATGTATTTAATCACTTTTAAGGACTTAAATACATAAAACCATATAAGTGTATTCACAAAAGATAGCTATATTTGAATTCTCATTCCATTTTTCACAAGATTTCTATACGTATATCTACGGTATATGTACCGTATCATACCTAGCTTCTATACGTATTTACTATTGGTATATACACATCAAATCACCACCTAACCAGCCCTTGTTCATGCCTTATGTATAAGGTAATTGGTATTTGGAAGTTTGTTGACTAATTACATAAAATAACAAACTTGAAAATCTTGTTTTGTCCTCCCCATTCACGTTTTTAAGTACCATGGGGATATCCTCATTTTGATTCATTTTAACTTCCATTTTCTAGCTAAAACACACACTCTTTCTTAACCCTTAAACTCCATAACCATTCAGCAAGAAACCATGAAGATCTAGCCATAGAAACAAGCCTTAATCACCATAAGAAAACCCTTACAAAAACACTTCAAGAATCCTTTCCAAGAACACAAACTTACTTCCAATCTTTCATCCAATTCCATCACCCTTTTGGTTCTAGGTTCTTACTCCTCTTTTACAGCAATCTTGTCCAAGTAACTTGAGGTAGTAACTTTGTTCATAACCTTATTCGATTCATATATATATAGCTATCTTATTTTATGGTATAAAATTTTAACAACAAGAACATAGTTTGAATGTTTTCAAACTTGTTTGCAAACTAAATAGATCCTTCTAACTTAACTTTTAAAATACTTCAAGACCTGTAATATAACTTAAATATATGCTAATTTAACAAGGTATAACTTGATTTTTCAAAGAACACCTTAAAAACTGTTTTTACGACGTCGGAGTGCAACCGGGGGGCTGTTTTGGGTTGGATAATTAAAACCATCTTGAACTTTGAATTGGAGGTTTATATTCTGGAAAAATGATATTTCTTATGAATATGTTAACACATAAAAATTTCATGATTTAACTCAAAGTATAAGTATTTTTAGAAAAATAATCATTTAAGGTTGTTTACATGATGGAAAATGATTAACTTCATAAGTTTCACTAAAGTTTGACCTATGACCTGTGATTTCGAATACAAACTAAGGTATTTACAGTTCATAGTCTTAAAGAGGGACTCGATCCAAGGAAGTGGCAAGTTGAACCAACGAAAACGGAGTTGTAACGAAGAAACTATGACCAAAACGAGATCGGATATCTAAGACTAGTTTAGCTACGAAAATAATTGGAGAAAATTAAATAAATCACATCTTTTTAAAATAACATGATATTTTATATATATGTACTCATAATTTAATTTTATATGGTTCAGGATCAACCGTAAACAACACGAGAAGATTAATCATAAGATCCCATGATTGTACGCAACACGTCATTTGACAACACCGGTACTTTATGTACGCAACACGTCATTTGACAACACCGGTACCGTGGGTCAAGATTAATCTCGACCAATACATATACGATGGGGGTTTTATTTATTTCATTGGGGGTTTATTAAACATCTAAATATGAACCATTAAAATTGAATTACTAACATCGGACTGCTAACTACGGACTAAGGAATTATTAAAAGTATTAAAAGTATTATAAGTATATATATGTGACGTTTGTATAAAATGAAAATATATTGATAAATTATATATGGATAGGTTCGTGATATCAATCGGAGACCAAGTCAAAATTATATATCTTCAAGACGAATGTGAGTATATAGTCCCACTTTTAAAACTCTAAGTATTTCGGGATGAGAATACATGTATTTTATGTTTTACATTATGGACACAAGTAACTAAAAAATATATTCTACGTTGAGTTGTACCACTGGCATACTTCCCTGTAGCTTGGTAACTATTATTTACAGCGGTATTGTAAACGCGAATTATGTTGATAGATCTATCGGGCCTGACAACCCCAACCGGACTGGACGACCAGTATTCAACGGTTGCACAGTACTTCGTTTCGTGACTACACTTGGTACGGTGTAGTAAGATTTCATAATAAAGGGAATATGCGACGTGATTAAATGTTAAGTATGGTTACCAAGTGCTCAACCACTTAGAATATTCTTATTAAAATGTTTACATATGAAATCTTGTGGTTTATATTTATATCGCTGCCGGCATTAAACCTATATCTCACCAACTTTATGTTGACGTTTTAAACATGTCTATTCTCAGGTGATAATTAGAAGCTTCCGCTGCAACATGTTGAATTTAAGCAAGATCTTGAGTATGCATATTTGTGTCAAAAATAAAACTGCATATCCGAGGAATTGTAATGTAAAATATGCTAGAAATCGTATTGTTATCATCACATGTAACGTTTGTAAGTCTAAGATTATCGCTAAACGATAATCATCTTTTTATTGTCTTAAGCTTGTATTAAAATAAGAGTTATGGTTTGTAATGTAAAATAAATGCAGTTGTTCTTTTAAAAATGTCACATATAGAGGTCAATACCTCGCAATGAAATCATACGTTATCTAACTCGTTCTTAAGGTTAAGGACGGGTTATGACATACATCCACAGATATACGAATCCGTTCACCTCAGAATAACCATTTTCATTCAATTTCATATTTGGATTTTTACCTATCAGAATTCAACAAGTGGCATAATGAAGAAAACATTGGACAAATTAAAATTTGTTAGAAACAGACAAAATTAACTATGAGAAATTTTGTTAAGAACTCACGCTAACAAAATCCTAGATAACTGTTCCTAGCTAACTGTTAATTCCTTATTACATTTATTTATCGCAATTTTAATTCTCGCAATTTTATTTATCGTCATTTAATTTCTGTTATTTATTTTACGCACTTTAAATATCGGTACACGTATACAAAGTTTTGACATATCATATCGACGCATCTATATATATTATTTGGAATAACCATAGACACTCTATATGCAGTAATGTTCGAGTTAGCTATACATGGTTGAGGTTGATTCTACAATAATATATATACTTTGAGTTGTGATCGAGTCTGAGACATGTATAGAACGGGTCACGACATGTATTAATTAATTCGAATATTATATATTAAACTATATATGAATTGTTGAATTACTAATTGTGGACTCCTAACTATGGACTAATGACATTGGACAATTAAAATGAATTAAAATATTGATTATAACATATGAAACTAAACCTTTCTTCAAGTTTGCCACTTAATTTCATCTTAAACCTCATTTGTATCTTGACGATTACAATCTTCGTTCAAACCTTTCATGATCCTTGAAAACACCTCAATCGAGAGGATGAACCAACCGCACTTCATCTACGGAAGGAAAAGATTTATGCATATAGTTATGCACATGAAAATACTCGGAGCTTGAGTAAACGTTTAACACGTAGCTGTGCTAATGCCTTTAGCGTTGTTATTACCCAAAATAACTTTACAATCCCTTTTCAAGGTAGACAATTTTGTCACAGCTTCAGCAAATCAACTTTGACATTCGTTCGAATTATAACCTTGATATATATGTGTGCTCATTTATTTGTTACCGGAGAACCATTTATATTTCACCACAATAGCAGTAAACTTACCAGCAACATCATTGATCATTGACTTTCCAAAAAATCATTATATTCAATGAAACCCTATCATATACTCATCCGCATCTTATAACGTGAATTGCAATATCAATTACTGAGAATTAGCAATCAGTATTTTAAAATCTTGCAGCGTTACTATATCAACAGTTATATGTATACATATAACATTTATCTCCTAGAATTACAATCTTCAATTCTGAAATTTTGAAAAGCACCCAGCCTACGAATCAATACATTGAACTTTGAAAAAGCTGAATGAAGCAGGAGAAACTGTACACAACCGTAAACGACATTAATCGTTGGAAGTTTGATGATAAAGAATAGTATATTGGAAAAGCTCAGAAAAGTTAGAACTGGAAAACGGATTGATCTAACCATGAAGGAGAACAATGACAAATACAAGGACCATACCCTATATTCAAAGAATCCAGGTAATTCTGGATCTGTTGAAATCTTTAGAGAATATCTTGCTCCGAAGTCATGTTAAAATCTTGCTAAAAAATTTTCTTCATCAACCTTCAAACTTGGAAATTCCAAAATATCATCATAACTATCTTTGATATTTTTGAGGATATTTTCATAAATATTTTCGTCCGAAATTATATACCTCTCCGTGCTTCCTGTGTTTCATTATATTGGAAACTTCTGTAAAAATCTAAGTTTAATTTATGAATGAATTCTGGAGAAATGTAAAGAAATTGATGCATGAATTAGTATAATATAATGACACTTGATCAACGTGATTATATTACAGTAAGTCATGCTGAGTTTCTAATGGGACATGATGATTCACAGATCATAACGTCATCATGTGCCATGTTACATAACTCTTTCATTCTGCTTAACTTCTGAACATATCAAGAAAGTATATTCTTGATAGTTTTATTCTCAGTGATTCAGGTAATTTGACAAATCAAATCGTGCGATTACATTCTTTCTTGTTTAGAATATTATGTTCATTTAAAACTCCATACCTACGAATCCTGGACCATTACTTGCTTTATTTAAAGTCGGGAAAAGAAAACAAAAGTATGGAGCTCCGAAATATAAAGGAGGATATAAAGCCCGATAACAACAAATAAATTACAAACCGTGTATGTCAATGTTTATCGCAACATAAAGACACGGGAGAATTAAAAACACTATAACCCCAAGGGCGAAGTAGAAGAAAACAGATTCCTTCAGTGAAAATTAGAAAAGGAGAATGATTGTTGCGATAGTCAGGATAAGGACAAGGATCAGAACTGGATTAAGTATTTTCACAATCTTTTGAAGTTGGGAAATGAGTATAGAAGTGGTGAAAACTAATGGAACGGAAAAAGGTAAATTTATAATGGAAATATCAGACGTAGTAATCGGGACAGATCATCGCATTTAATTAAAGAGTTCCTAATTTCCTTAAATCTCGAAGAATCGGATCTTATAGATTTCCAAGATTTTCTTTAATCCCTTGAATTCCGGAAATTCAAACGTGACTACGTCAGAAATTAAGACGAATCATTATTTATTCATTTCACCCTTTTGTGATAACTTCACTCGTACGCTTCGCATAAGCAGATTGTTTTATCCATATTACTCGCTGATGAGAAAACTCTAATTTTCAGCTCGTATGCGTCATGAAAACATATTTATTGTCATCCATGACCATCTCAACCAAATTTCGGGACGTAATTTCTTTAACGGGTAGGTACTGTGACGACCCGGAAATTTCTGACCGAATTTAAACTTAATCTTTATATAGTTTCGACATGATAAGCAAAGTCTATTTAATTGAATCTCAAAATATCTGAACTGTTTCATGAAATCATATTACCCTTTTGAAATGTCCCGTTCATATTGATTATAAACGTTCCATATTAATTGATTTCGTCGCGAGGTTTTGACCTCTATATGAGACGTTTTTCAAAGACTGCATTCATTTTTAAAACAACCATAACCTTTATTTTATCTATAAAGGTTTAAAAAGCATTACGTAGATTATCAAATAATGATAATCTAAAATATACCGTTTACACACGACCATTACATAATGGTTTACAATAAGAATATATTACATCAAAAATAAGTTTCTTGAATACAGTTTTTACATAATATCATACAAGCATGGACTCTAAATCTTGTCCTTATTTTAGTATGCAACAGCGGAAGCTCTTAATAATCACCTGAGAATAAACATGCTTAAAACGTCAACAAAATATTGGTGAGTTATAGGTTTAACCTATATATTATCAAATCATAATAATAGACCACAAGATTTCATATTTCAATATACATCCCATACATAGAGATAAAAATCATTCATATGGTGAACACCTGGTAACCGACATTAACAAGATGCATATAAGAATATCCCCATCATTCCGGGACATCCATCGGACATGATATAAAAATTCGAAGTACTAAAGCATCCGCTACAACGGATGGGGTTTGTTGGGCCCAATAGATCTATCTTTAGGATTCGCATCAATTAGTAAACTGGTTTACTAATTCTTAGGTTACCAAGTAAAAGGAGCATATTCGGCTTCGATCGTTCAACCATAGAAAGTAGTTTCATGTACTTGTGTCTATTTTGTAAAACATTTATAAAGCTGCATGTATTCTCATCCCAAAAATATTAGATTTCAAAAGTGGGACTATAACTCACTTTCAAAGATTTTTACTTCGTCGGGAAGTAAAACTTAGCCACTGGTCGATTCAAGAACCTATAACAAATATGTACATATATATCAAAGTATGTTCAAAATATATTTACAACATTTTTAATACGTTTTAATGTTTTAAGTTTATTAAGTCAGTTGTCCTAGTTAGTAACCTACAACTAGTTGTCCATAGTTAGATGCACAGAAATAAATTAATATATATTATCTTGACCCAATCCACGACTCAGTGTATACACGTCTCAGGCTAGATCACAACTCAAATTATGTATATTTTTGGAATCAATCCAACCCTGTATAGCTAACTCCAACATTACTGCATATAGAGTGTCTATGGTTGTTCCAAATAATATATATAGATGGGTCGATATGATATGTCAAAACATTTTCATACGTGTCTATGGTATCCCAAGATTACATAATATATTAGAATATATGTATTATACAATATAAGTTAGCTAGGATATGATTAATATAGATTTGTTACCGATTTTCACGTAGCTACAACAAGTAAAAATATCTAATCTTGTTTTACCCATAACTTCTTTGTTTTAAATCCGTTTTCAGTGAATCTAATAGCTATGGTTTCATATTGAAATTAAGTTTATGAATCTATACAGAAAAAGTATAAGTTTATAGTCAAAAATATAGGTTACAAGTCATTTTTGTAAAGGTAGTCATTTCAGTCGAAAGAACGACGTCTAGATGACCATTTTGGAAAACATACTTCCACTTTGAGTTTAACCATGATTTTTGGATATAGTTTCATACTCATAAGAAAAATCATTTTCCCAGAAGAACAACTTTTAAATCAAAGTTTATCATAGTTTTTAATTATCAAACCCAAAACAGCCCGCGGTGTTACTACGACGGCGTATATCCGGTTTTACGATATTTTTCGTGTTTTTCGGTTTTAAATCATTAAGTTAGCATATCATATAGATATAGAACATGTGTTTAGTTGATTTTAAAAGTCAAGTTAGAAGGATTAACTTTTGTTTGCGAACAAATTTAGAATTAACTAAACTATGTTCCACTCGAAATAAGATTGTTATAGTTATAGAAATTGAATCAAAGTTTGAATATGAGTATTACCTTATATTAGAAAGATATCTTACTATAATTAAGAAAAATTTCTTGAGGTTGGATGATCACTTTACAAGATTGGAAGTAAGCTAGCAAACTTGGAAGTATTCTTGATTTTATGAAACTAGAACTTATAGAATTTATGAAGAACACTTAGAACTTGAAGATAGAACTTGAGAGAGATCAATTAGATGAAGAAAATTGAAGAATTAAAGTGTTTTTTGGTGTTTTTGGTCATTGGTATATGGATTAGATATAAAGGATGTGTAATTTCGTTTACATGTAAATAAGTCATGAATGATTACTAATATTTTTGTAATTTTATGAGATATTTCATGCTAGTTGCCAAATGATGGTTCCCACATGTGTTAAGTGACTAACATGGGCTACTAAAAGCTGATCATTATAGTGTATATACCAATAGTACATACATCTAAAAGTTGTGTATTGTACGAGTACGAATACGGGTGCATACGAGTAGAATTGTTGATGAAACTGAACGAGGATGTAATTGTAAGAATTTTTGTTAAGTAGAATTATTTTGATAAGTGTCTTGAAGTCTTTCAAAAGTGTATGAATACATATTAAAACACTACATGTATATACATTTTAACTGAGTCGTTAAATCATCGTTAGTCGTTACATGTAAATGTTGTTTTGAAACCTTTAGGTTAACGATCTTGTTAAATGTTGTTAACCCAGTGTTTATTTTATCTAAAGAGATGTTAAATTATTACATTATCATGATATTATGATATATTAATATATCTTAGTATGATATATATACAGTTAAATGTTGTTACAATGATAATCGTTACATATATGTCTCGTTTTGAAATCATTAAGTTAGTAGTCTTGTTTTTACCTATGTAGTTGATTGTTAATACACTTAATGACATGTTTACTTATCATTTATCATGATTAAACATAGTGTTTCAATATCTTAATATGATTCATATGTATTTAGTAAGACGTTGTTATAACGATAATCGTTATATATATCGTTTCGAGTTTCTTAATTCAATAAACTCAATTTTATGTATATAACTCATTGTTAAAATACCTAATGAGATACTTACTTATCATAATATCATGTTAACTATATATATAATCATATATATGTCATCATATAGTTTTTACAAGTTTTAACGTTCGTGAATCACCGGTCAACTTGGGTGGTCAATTGACTATATGAAACCTATTTCAATTAATCAAGTCTTAACAAGTTTGATTGTTTAACATATTGGAAACACTTAATCATGTAAATAACAATTTCATTTAATATATATTAACATGGAAAAGTTCGGGTCACTACAGTACCTACCCGTTAAATAAATTTCGTCCCGAAATGTTAAGCAGTTGGAGGTGTTGTCGTATCTTCTGGAAATAAGTGCGGGTATTTTTTCGTCATCTGATCTTCTCATTCCCAGGTGAACTCGGGTCATCTATAAGCATTCTATCGAACTTTAACAATTGGTATTTCGACGGGTTCTTCGACGAATTCAATTTTTTCGTTGATTTGGATTTCGTCTAACGGAATAGTGAGATCTTCTTTAGCAAAACATTTCTTCAAATTTGAGACGTGGAAAGTGTTATGTACAGCCGCGAGTTGTTGTGGTAATTCAAGTCTTTAAGCTACTGGTCTGACACGATCAATAATCTTGAATGGTCCTATATACCTTGGATTTAATTTCCCTCGTTTACCAAATCGAACAACACCTTTCCAAGGTGCAACCTTAAGCATGACCATCTCTCCAATTTCAAATTCTATATCTTTTCTTTTAATGTCAGCGTAGCTCTTTTGTCGACTTTGGGCGGTTTTCAACCGTTGTTGAATTTGGATGATCTCCTCAGTAGTTTCTTGTATTATTTCTGGACCCGTAATCTGTCTATCCCCCACTTCACTCCAACAAATTAGAGATCTACAATTTCTACCATAAAGTGCTTCAAACGGTGTCATCTCAATGCTTGAATGGAAGCTGTTGTTGTAGGAAAATTCTGCTAACGGTAGATGTCGATCCCAACTGTTTCCGAAATCAATAACACATGCTCGTAGCATGCCTTCAAGCATTTGTATCGTCCTTTTACTCAGCCCATCTGTTTGTGGATGATAGGCAGTACTCATGTCTAGACGAGTTCCTAATGCTTGCTGTAATGTCTGCCAGAATCTTGAAATAAATCTGCCATCGCTATCAGAGATAATAGAGATTGGTATTCCATGTCTGGAGATGACTTTCTTCAAATACAGTCGTGCTAACTTCTCTATCTTATCATCTTCTCTTATTGGCAGGAAGTGTGCTGATTTGGTGAGACGACCAACTATTACCCAAATTGTATCAAAATCACTTGCAGTCCTTAGCAATTTAGTGATGAAATCCATGGTAATATTTTCCCATTTTCATTCTGGGATTTCGGGTTGTTGAAGTAGACCTGATGGTTTCTGATGCTCAGCTTTGACCTTAGAACACATCAAACATTCCCCTACATATTTAGCAACATCGGCTTTCATACCTGGCCACCAAAAATGTTTCTTAAGATCTTTGTACATCTTCCCCGTTCCAGGATGTATTGAGTTTCTGGTTTTATGAGCTTCTCTAAGTACCATTTCTCTCATATCTCCAAATTTTGGTACCCAAATTCTTTCAACCCTATACCGGGTTCCGTCTTCCCGAATATTAAGATTCTTCTCCGATCCTTTGGGTATTTCATCCTTTAAATTTCCCTCTTTTAAAACTCCTTGTTGCGCCTCCTTTATTTGAGTAGTAAGGTTATTGTGAATCATTATATTCATTGCTTTTACTCGAATGGGTTCTCTGTCCTTTCTACTCAAAGCATCGGCTACCACATTCGCCTTCCCCGGGTGGTAACGAATCTCAAAGTCGTAATCATTCAACAATTCAATCCACCTGCGCTGCCTCATGTTCAGTTGTTTCTGATTAAATATATGTTGAAGACTTTTGTGGTCGGTATATAGAATACTTTTGACCCCATATAAGTAGTGCCTCCAAGTCTTTAATGCAAAAACAACTGCGCCTAATTCCAAATCATGCGTCGTATAATTGTGCTCGTGAATCTTCAATTGTCTAGACGCATAAGCAATTACCTTCGTTCGTTGCATTAATACACAACCGAGACCTTGCTTTGAAGTGTCACAATATATCACAAAATCATCATTCTCTTCAGGTAATGACAATATAGGTGCCGTAGTTAATTTTTTCTTTAACAATTGAAACGCTTTCTCTTGTTCATCCTTCCATTCAAATTTTCTCCCTTTATGTTTTAATGCAGTCAAGGGTTTTGCTATTCTGGAAAAATCTTGGATGAACCTTCTGTAGTAACCAGCTAGTCCTAAAAGTTGGCATATACGCTTCGGAGTTTTCGGGGTTTCCCATTTTTCAACGGTTTCAATCTTTGTTGGATCCACCTGAATACCTTCTTTGTTCACTATGTGACCGAGGAATTGAACTTCTTCCAACCAAAATGCACACTTTAAAAACTTACCGTACAGTTTTTCTTTTCTCTGTAACTCTAGCACTTTTCTTAAATGTTCTTCATGATCTTGATCATTCTTCGAGTAAATAAGTATGTCATCGATGAAAACAATGACAAACTTGCCAAGATATGGCCCACACACTCGGTTCATGAGGTCCATGAACACAGCTGGTGCGTTCGTCAATCCAAACGGCATAACCATAAACTCGTAATGACCGTAACACGTCCTAAAAGCAGTCTTTGGAATATCATCCTCCTTCACCCGCATTTGATGATACCCAGAACGTAAATCAATCTTTGAATAAAGCGACAAGCCTTGTAGTTGATCAAATAAGTCATCGATTCACGGTAGTGGGTAGCGGTTCTTGATGGTAAGTTTGTTCAACTCTCGGTAGTTGATACACAACCTAAATGTACCATCCTTCTTCTTGACAAACAAAACAGGAGCTCCCCACGGTGATGTGCTTGGTCGAATGAAACCATGCTCTAAAAGTTCTTGTAATTGGCTCTGAAGTTCCTTCATTTCGCTAGGTGCGAGTCTGTATGGAGCACGAGCTATTGGTGCAGCTCCCGGTACAAGGTCTATTTGAAATTCAACGGATCGGTGTGGAGGTAGTCCCGGTAATTCTTTCGGAAATACATCGGGAAATTCTTTTGCGATTGGAACATCAATGATGTTCTTTTCTTCAGAATTGACTTTCTCGACGTGTGCTAGTACAGCATAGCAACCTTTTCTTATTAGTTTTTGTGCCTTCAGGTTACTAATAAGATTTAACTTCGCATTGCTCTTTTCTCCGTACACCATTAAGGGTTTTCCTTTTTCTCGTATAATTTGAATTGCATTTTTGTAACAAATGATCTTTGCTTTTACTTCTTTCAACCAGTCCATACCAATTATCATATCAAAACTCCCTAACTCTACTGGTATCAAGTCAATCTTAATGTTTCGCTAACTAGTTTAATTTCTCAATTCCGACATATATTATCTGCTGTAATTAATTTATCGTTTGCTAATTCGAGTAAAAATTTATTATCCAAGGGCGTCGGTGAACAACTTAGTTTAGCACAAAAATCTCTACTAATATAGCTTCTATCCGCACCCGAATCAAATAAAACATAAGCAGATTTATTATCAATGAGAAACGTACTCGTAACAAGCTCCGGGTCTTCCTGCGCTTCTGCCGTATTAATATTAAAAACTCTTTCGTGGTCCCGCCCATTAGTATTCCCCTGATTCAGGAAATTTCTACTAAAGTGGCCCGGTTTTCCACATCCAAAACAAACTATGGCGGTGTTATTGGTTCCGACATTATTTGTTCCTTTAGTTCTGTTATGCATTGATCCGTAGATTTCGTACTTCTTTGCGCTATGACCATTTCTTTTACACCTGTTTCAAAATGTCATGCAGAACCCCAGGTGATGCTCTTCACATCTTTGGCATGGCTGTTTTTGGTTTTTGTTGCCATTGTTGTTATTGAGATTGTTGTTGGGATTGTTATTGTTACTGTTGTTGTTGTTGTTATTGTTGTTGGGCCGGTTATTGTAGTTGTTGTTGGGACGTTTGTTGAAGTTGTTGTTGCAATTGATGTTGCGGTTATTGGGATAGTTGTTGCGATTTTGGTTGTGATTGTTGTTGTTGTATTGGTGAGTCTTGTCATTGGGTTCTTCCCACTTTCTCTTGACTTGTTTCATATTAGCCTCTTCGGTCGCCTGCTCTTTAATCCTTCCTTCAATTTGGTTCCCTAATTTGTGAGCCATTCAACTTGTCTTTTGTATGGAGGCGGGCTCGTGTGAACTCACATCTTCTTGAATTCTTTCCGGTAACCCTTTTACAAATGCGTCGATCTTCTCTTCTTCGTCTTCAAATGTTCTGGGATACAATAGGCATAATTCTGTGAATCGTCGTTCGTACGTGGTGATATCGAAACCTTGCATTCGTAATTCTCTAAGCTCTACATTGAGCTTATTGACCTCGTTCCTGGGACGATACTGCTCGTTCATCAATTGCTTGAATGCTGACCATGGTAGTGCGTAAGTAGCATCTTGTCCTACCTGCTCGAGATAGGTATTCCACCAAGTTAACGCCGTACCTATGAAGGTATGCGTAGCGTACTTAACTTTTTCCTCTTCAGTACAATTACTTATGGCAAACACTGAATCGACCTTCTCGGTCCAACGTTTCAATCCAATTGGTCCTTCGGTTCCATCAAATTCCAAAGGTTTGCAGGCAGTGAATTCTTTATAGGAGCATCCTACACGATTTCTTACGGAATTAGTTCCACTGCTAGATCCAGGGTTATTGTTATTTTGCATTGCAGCCTGCACTGCGGCTATGTTGGCAGTAAGGAAAACACGGAAGTCTTCCTCACTCATGTTCAAGTTCTGACGAGTCGCCGGTGCCATTTCCTTCAAAATAGCCAAAAGAATTGAGTTAATCATATAGAATTTAAGAGTAGTCAATAGTATTTCATAGCATAATATGAACTTATTTATAAAAGCTTTTTCTTCATATTAGCATTTTATAGTTTTAATTCGGGTAGTACCTACCCGTTAAGCTCATACTTAGCAGCTATTATACAATTCAACTACTACGATTCTATATGAAAAAACTTATTACAATAATATTTCACGTTCAAACTTTATACAATATTTTACAAACTTACAATACCACTATAATACATATAGGATGAAATATAGCACATAATAACATTGCTACTCGGCAGCTATGAAGGCAATTCTAGTTAATACGCAAGTTGTTCAGCAAAAGAAATAAAGACACGTAATTCATAAGTCCAGAAACAAGTCATGCATTCAGGTTTTACTAAGACGACTTCCCATCCTTGATCTTGTGGAAAGTAACCGTTATGAGCATTGGCTAGGCAGCATGTTGGAATGTCGTCAAAAGGACGAGGGTTTCGTAATGTCCAACAGCCCCGTAATAATCTAAAAACCATGTTTCTCACCCCAACTACTGAATCCGTCACTTGTGGGAAGGTTTTATTTAAAAGTTGTAACCCGATATTCTTTTTCTCACTTTGGTAAGAAGCGAACATCACTAACCCGTAAGTATAACATGCTTCTTTATGTTACATGTTAGAAGCTCTTTCTAACTCACGAAATCCTATGTTGGAATATGTTGAGTCAAAATAGGTTCTTAACCCGTAATGTAAAATTGCATTTGGGTTCCCCGCATTTAAGGCTTTAAAGAAAACACGGCGTAACTTACGGTCTCCCCAATGTGATATACCCCACCTATCAAAGGGAAGCCTTTTATAAACTAAGGCATTTCTGGAAAGTCTTTCAAATATTTGACAAGTTAATTTCGCCATAATTAAATGTGCTGATGAATTCTGACCGACTCTAGACAAGATTTCCTCAATCATATCCTCTAGTAGGTCTTCTAAAATATTCAGTTGTCTACCCTTAACGTCCATTTTGTTTTTATACTGTAAAATAGACAAGGATTAGATTCGTAAAAGATAATTAACAAACAATACAAGCAATTTTTACATAGAACATAAAAGTACAAGCACACTACAATACATATAATACACAACATGATTACAACCCTCTAATCTGAATAATTGGTTTCTTCTTCTTCGGACTTGGTTCATTTTCCTAATTTTCTAGGAATATATGGTGTTCCTCTAATACGAGCCGTCATTTTCCACAATGGTTTAGAAAAACCTGGTGGTTTAGAGGTTCCCGGGTCATTGTTTCAATTTAGGAAATACGGACGTTGCCGATACATATAAAGTTCATCGGGGTTGGAATCAGGTTTCTCTATTTTTATACCTTTTCCCTTATTATTTTCTTTCGCTTTATTAAATTGGGTTGAGGTAATTTCTATAACATCATCAGAATCCTCATCGGGATCCGACTCATTGGAAAATTGATAATCTTCCCAATATTTGCTTCCTCGGCGGAAACACCATTGACCATTATTAACTTTGGTCCGTTGGTTGAGAATTTTCTTTTATTTAATCGATTTACTATAGGTATCAATATTTCTTCCTCCGGAACCTCTTCTTCTTTTGGTTCCTCCTCTTCTGATTCCTCTTCTTCCGGTTCCCCTTCTTCCGGTTCCTCTTCTTCCGGTTCCTCTTCTTCCGGTTCCTTTTCGGGAATTTGCGAATCTTCCCAAATTATATTCGACACTTCATTATTATTAAGTGAGTCAATGGGATTTGTACTAGTGGTAGACATCTATCACACAATATCAAACACATTAAGAGGTTAATATATCACATAATATTTACATGTTAATAATATATAGTTTCCAACAAAAGTGTTAAGCAATCGTTTTTAAAGAAAACACGGTCGAAGTCCAGACTCACTAATGTATCCTAACAAACTCGATAAGACACACTAATGCAAATTTCTGGTTCTCTAAGACCAACGCTCGGATACCAACTGAAATGTCTCGTTCATATTGATTATAAATGTTCCATATTAATTGATTTCGTCGCGAGGTTTTGACCTCTATATGAGACGTCTTTCAAAGACTGCATTCATTTTTAAAACAACCATAACCTTTATTTTATCTATAAAGGTTTAAAAAGCATTACGTAGATTATCGAATAATGATAATCTAAAATATACCATTTACACACGACCATTACATAATGGTTTACAATAAGAATATATTACATCAAAAATAAGTTTCTTGAATGCAGTTTTTACATAATATCATACAAGCATGGACTCCAAATCTTGTCCTTATTTTAGTATGTAACAGCGGAAGCTCTTAATAATCACCTGAGAATAAAGATGCTTAAAACGTCAACAAAAGTGTTGGTGAGTTATAGGTTTAACCTATATATTATCAAATCATAATAATAGACCACAAGATTTCATATTTCAATATACATCCCATACATAGAGATAAAAAGCATTCATATGGTGAACACCTGGTAACCAACATTAACAAGATGCATATAAGAATATCCCCATCATTCCGGGACATCCATCGGACATGATATAAAAACTCGAAGTACTAAAGCATCCGCTACAACGGATGGGGTTTGTTGGGCCCAATAGATCTATCTTTAAGATTCGCGTAAATTAGTAGACTGGTTTACTAATTCTTAGGTTACCAAGTAAAAGGGGCATATTCGGCTTTGATCATTCAACCATAGAAAGTAGTTTCATGTACTTGTGTCTATTTTGTAAAATATTTATAAAGCTGCATGTATTCTCATCCCAAAAATATTAGATTTTAAAAGTGAGACTATAACTCACTTTTACAGATTTTTACTTCGTCGGGAAGTAAGACTTGGCCACTGGTCGATTCACGAACCTATAACAAATATGTACATATATATCAAAGTATGTTCAAAATATATTTACAACATTTCTAATATGTTTTAATGTTTTAAGTTTATTAAGTCGGTTGTCCTGGTTCGTAACCTACAACTAGTTGTCCTTAGTTAGATGTATAGAAATAAATTGATATATATTATCTTGACCCAATCCATGACCCAGTTTATATATTTTTGGAATCAACCTCAACCCTGTATAGCTAACTCCAACATTACTGCATATAGAGTGTCTATGGTTGTTCCAAATAATATATATAGCTGGGTCGATATGATATGTCAAAACATTTGCATACGTGTCTATGGTATCCCAAGATTACATAATATATTAGAATATATGTATTATACAATATAAGTTAGCTAGGATATGATTAATATAGATTTGTTACCGATTTTCATGTAGCTACAACAAGTAAAGATATCCAATCTTGTTTTACCCATAACTTCTTCGTTTTAAATCCGTTTTGAGTGAATCCAATTGGTATGGTTTCATATTGAACTTAAGTTTATGAATCTATACATAAAATTTATAAGTTTATTGTTAAAAATACAGGTTACAAGTCATTTTTGTAAAGGTAGTCATTTCAGTTGAAAGAACGACGTCTAGATGACCATTTTGGAAAACATACTTCCACTTTGAGTTTAACCATGATTTTTGGATATAGTTTCATGTTTATAAGAAAAATAATTTTCCCAGAAGAACAACTTTTAAATCAAAGTTTATCATAGTTTTTATTTATCAAACCCAAAACAGCCCGCGGTGTTACTACGACGGCGTATATCCGGTTTTACGGTGTTTTTTGTGTTTTCCGGTTTTAAATCATTAAGTTAGCATATCATATAGATATAGAACATGTGTTTAGTTGATTTTAAAAGTCAAGTTAGAAGGATTAACTTTTGTTTACGAACAAGTTTAGAATTAACTAAACTATGTTATAGTGATTTCAAGTTTAAACCTTCGAATAAGGTAGTTTTATATATATGAATCGAATGATGTTATGAACATCATTACTACCTTAGGTTTTGTGGATAAACCTACTGGAAATGAGAAAAATAGATCTAGCTTCAAAGAATCCTTGGATGGCTTGAAAGTTCTTGAAGCAGAATCATGACACGAAAACAAGTTCAAGTAAGATTTCCACTCGAAATAAGATTGTTATAGTTATAGAAATTGAATCAAAGTTTGAATATGAGTATTACCTTGTATTAGAAAGATATCTCACTATAAATAAGAAAGATTTCTTGAGGTTGGATGATCACTTTACAAGATTGGAAGTAAGCTAGCAAACTTGGAAGTATTCTTGATTTTATGAAACTAGAACTTATAGAATTTATGAAGAACACTTAGAACTTGAAGATAGAACTTGAGAGAGATCAATTAGATGAAGAAAATTGAAGAATTAAAGTGTTTGTAGAAGTTTTTGGTCGTTGGTATATGGATTAGATATAAAGGATGTGTAATTTCGTTTACATGTAAATAAGTCATGAATGATTACTAATATTTTTGTAATTTTATGAGATATTTCATGCTAGTTGCCAAATGATGGTTCCCACATGTGTTAGGTAACTCACATGGGCTGCTAAGAGCCGATCATTGGAGTGTATATACCAATAGTACATGCATCTAAAAGTTGTGTATTGTACGAGTACGAATACGGGTGCATACGAGTAGAATTGTTGATGAAACTGAACGAGAATGTAATTGTAAGCATTTTTGTTAAGTAAAGTATTTTGATAAGTATCTTAAAGTCTTTCAAAAGTGTATGAATACATATTAAAACACTACATGTATATACATTTTAACTGAGTTGTTAAGTCATCGTTAGTCGTTACATGTAAATGTTGTTTTGAAACCTTTAGGTTAACGATCTTGTTAAATGTTGTTAACCCATTGTTTATTATATCTAAAGAGATGTTAAATTATTACATTATCATGATATTATTATATATTAATATATCTTAGTATGATATATATACAGTTAAATGTTGTTACAACGATAATCGTTACATATATGTCTCGTTTCAAAATCATTAAGTTAGTAGTCTTGTTTTTACATATGCAGTTCATTGTTAATACACATAATGACATGTTTACTTATCATTTATCATGATTAAACATAGTGTATCAATATCTTAATATGATTCATATGTATTTATTAAGACGTTGTTATAACGATAATCGTTATATATATCGTTTCGAGTTTCTTAATTCAATAAGCTCAATTTTATGTATATAACTCATTGTTAAAATACCTAATGAGATACTTACTTATCATAATATCATGTTAACTATATATATAAAATCATATATATGTCATCATATAGTTTTTACAAGTTTTAACGTTCGTGAATCACCGGTCAACTTGGGTGTAACAACCCTGATTTTTCCGTTACTTTCGTTAACCTTCCGTTAGTTTTTTTAACGGAGATTATTTAACTTTTGTGCGTTTATGTGTGTTAAATGCATACTTGATCTTCGGAGGGTTTTAATAATTTGTATGGGTTGATATTAATTCAAATAAATATTTCGGATAATGAAATACGATAAAAACGATACGATTTTGATAAAAGCTTTTTGAGCAACGAAACGCTCAGGTTTATTTTAATAATTAATTTTATTAATTATTAACTTTTTCAAATATTTAATTTATTGGGGTTTTAATAAATTAAGCGATTGGTTGCGTTTAACAATTGGGTTAGCGTTCCGGGCCTTCGATACGACTAAACGACACTTAAAACGGACCACGATTACCCGGAATTGCAAAACGAGAGCCCGGGAACCCATCCCAAGTGGGCCACAGCCGACCCCACTCCCCACCCCCTTTTATTTTAAGTTTTGCAAGTTAAGGGGCTTATTTGTATTTAGTATTAATTAAACCCTAATATAAATACATGTTGTAAACCTAATTTTGGCATAAACCCTCACAAAAAGAAATCACCAGGCGACTGCTCTCTTCTCCCTGCCCATTCGTCGATCACCATCACCATAACCCTAACCTTCAATTTTCAATTTTTGATAAAACCTTGAACACGAAAGTTGCAATTCTCGATCTCCTCTACGCGTTGATATAATTCTTTTAGCGATCTAAGGTATAATTGCATGAACCCTAATTCTTAAAATCTGATTTTCATGTGAGTTTCATAGTTATGTTGTCAATTGCTCAAGTCTATGCGCGTACGTGTTAATTGTAATCGTTATTTTGATTGTTTGATGCGCTAGGGTTTAAAAACGAATTTGTATTTGATTGATCAGAAAAATTAAGTATTTCAAATGTTAATTATTATGTTATGATCAGATTCCTTGCGAAAAACTATTGAGTTTAGGCTTTGGATTCGCTTGATTTCGTTTCCGTATGATTAAGTTATGTCGATTTGAATTATCGTTGTGATTTTGTTGCTTGATCACAAATATGGTATTGATAGAAAATGAATTGGCATGTGAGACTTATACCACTGTAAATATAATTTAAAAACACTCAATTTAGACTAGGATATCATGTCGTTTGCTAATGTGTAGCCCGAGATATGCTAGAATTAGTGTAAATAAAGTTTTATACAGCACTTGCATGAAAATAACCTTGTATGATAAAATGTGTTAACTTCTGTGATTAAAGCTTTGCATATTTGAAAATTAGACAAAAAGTAATTCATATTTCATGTAGATATCATAGGAAAATTGCATCTAGATCTTCGGATAATCGTATGCGAATGTGACTAACTAAATGAGAATCGAATCTGCAAATTGCTCACGGTTTTGTACTATGTGGGTTTTGTGAATTGTTTGAGCATGTATTCTTCTGTAAAATGAAACTTAACATGATATGTGACATATTGTTAGTTTTTTTCAATGTCTGAAATCTTATGCATTGGGCACAATAGAGCCATACTTTATGTGAATTCTGATTTGAGCTGAAAACTGAATGTTCAACTTGCACAAATAAACTGTACCAATTGGCTAAACAAAAGTTGCTAGATTTTTGATATGTGTTACTTTGATTTGTCCTTGAACTATAGCCACTGGTCTTGTATCAATTTCATGTTCCTAACTCCGGTTATAGCCAAAATGAAATCAGTGCGCGGTCAGAAACTGACTTGGTAAACCCCAAATGTACCCCTTCTGATTCCTGACTTTTAATTATCGTATGAGACCCTGGCCAGACTTTTTGGAATTTATTTTAAGTCTATTTATGATCTGGAGTTTTCCATGTTTATCTGAATTTTTTACTATGAGATAATGTGCTAAGTATGCTACGTGTTCATGGATTTGGTGCACAACGATAAACTGAAATTGTGAAAATGATTATTCATGACCTAAAACGTATTGTATGACTTAGGTTTGACATGTTGACCAATATTTGACATGAACCTACTGATGTTGACTTTATTTGACCACATTGACCAAGTTTGACTTTCGGTTGACTTTGTTTGACTTGCATGAGATAGTTGACTTTTACTTTGAAACACGTCGATTCGAGCAATAAGACAACGTACACTATGAAACCACACTTATATAAGATAAATATATTGACCAACCTACATACGTATACTTAGGTTACATTACTCGGGTCTAAACCGTACAAGTCGTTTGTCTTTCATTCTGAGCTTTATTCAAAGGTGAGTCTACAGTCCCGCTTTTTATATATGTTTTCAGGGATGAGAATACACGCTGTTATATTTACATTTTCAAATACTTTTGTATTGACATGATTACTACACATATGCATAATGAGTTTGTTCAAAAAGCCTCTAGCTTGAATACTTTTAATACCATCGGTGTAAGCACAATTTAGATGGACGGATCCGTTAGGTTGACAACCTCACCCACTATAAAAGCAGTGGTGCATTTATTTTGAACATTAAATACATTTGAACAAGTGTATAACATTTTAGGAGGTAAAGGCGGGTATAGTGGTTTCTATACTCGGGTTAATGCTAGTATTCAGGTGCTCAGTGTATGCAGCGATAGAATCTCGTGGTAAAGGAAATTAAACTATTTTTCTGATAACTGTTTGTCAGCTACTATACAATGATATTTAAACTGTGGTTTACGAGCAAATGAGATAAAACTTGACAGGGTGTTGTCTACAAATGATTGAAATTTGAAATGGTAGTGTCAACAAACTTTTGAAACGAGAAACGGTGTTATCTAAAAACTTTAACATTAAACTTTGGTGGTCTTCCACTAGTAAACGTTTTTGAAATGTTATTTCTTAAACATACTATATTGTTTACCTAAAACCTGTAGATTCACTCAACATTATTGTTGACCCGTTTTGCGTGTTTTATTCTCAGGTAGTAATTGCTTCCGCTGTAGAATATTGCTGTTACGTAGAAGTCAAGCCAAGCACTGGGACCAGAGTTAACATTCCGTTAAAGGGAGTTGACGGGGTGTCACATTTGGTATCAGAGCGTTGGCTATAGGGAACTAGGATACATTAGTGTGTATAACCGTAGGGCGCATTAGTGAAGTCTAATCTATAGCTGTGTGTCTTGGATGACTTTTATACACCATACCTGCACTATTTGCTTCACAATGCTACATGTAGGGCTACACATTACACCACATACATATATGCCTTATACCATACAACATGGACTTGGACTAAATATACTATATTACGAAACACATACGTACACACGAAGCCAGATTTAACTAAATTAAGTTAACTACGATATCTTGAACTTATGGAGTGATGTCGAATGGATATGTGAGATAGCGTAATGTAATGACCGGGATTACATTACAGTGACTCATATAGAAGTTCCGACATCGCAAAATAAGGAATTGGGAGCGAATCAAGTAGGTTACTTGGATAAGCACCGTTGTGAACACAAACTGTATAACCTTATATATGAGTAGAGACTTACATTGTGTAAACTAATTGTTATTATAACTTATAAGTAACTTGGAAGCATGACACCACTCCTCACCGCTCGACACTTCCTGCCACCACCGATCACCACCCGTTACTACAAAGACACTACTTAAACATACTCGTCATCTTATACCAATACTAAGTACTATTTATTGCTGCTAACTACTACTCCACGCTGCCTCTGACTACTAGTCACGACTGATCACTACTTCTCACTGTTTGTCATTACTAAATACTACTTACTATTACCCCTTGCTACTTGCTACTACTCAATACTAATCATTACTACTTACCACTACCAAGCACTACTCATCACCATTAACACATCCACGCTTTACTACTCACTACTGTGCATCACAAATCAATTCTAATACGTCTTTAGAGGAGGATTCTTGGTAACAGCCCACACAATACGTAGTAGATATTGTCCACTCGATTTCCAACTTACCTATCATTCAGTCACCCACCAATCATGATTTTGTTTCCCAACACGAGCCTACCGATTGATAACTATTATGCCATATTGGGTGCATTAGTATACATGTATATATACTCATGAAGCGAGCACGCTATCTAATAACTTATTCGCCACCACTATCATCACTGCTTATCACCATCCATCGCTACTTATCGCTAACCCCATCACTCATTACTACTAGTAATACTACTTGTCACTATATCCTTTCTCATTCTACCCCAACGTACTTTTCTTAAGCGGCAATCATTTTCGTTATACCCACGAACATTACCCACCAACTTTGAATGCATCGACGCGAACTACACTTCATCTGTTTCCCGCGAGGCACACACGTCTGGAAGATTGTACCAACCCTTTTCGATTAAATATCAGATTTTGTTCGGGTTTCCATTATACCTTATTCAATTTCATTTTCCATGAAATTCTTCATGAAACTGCTCTCACTTGAAAGGACCCGTTCATATACATTATAAACGATTCACAATAGTTAATTACATTGCGAAGTATTTGACCTCTATATGATACATTTTACAAACATTGCATTCGTTTTTAAAAGACAATCTTTCTTTACATCGAAAATTGACAGGCATGCATACCATTTCATAATATCCACTATCCAACTATAAATTGATTTAATAATAATCTTTGATGAACTCAATGACTCGAATGCAACGTTCTTCGAAATATGCTATGAAAGACACCAAGTAATATCTTTAAAATGAGCAAATGCACAGCGAAAGATTTCTTTAACACCTGAGAATAAACATGCTTTAAGGTGTCAACCAAAAAGTTGGTGAGTTCATTAGTTTATCATAATCATTTATTTCCATCATTTTAATAGACCACAAGAATTTCATTTCCAGTTCTCATAAATATACGCCCCATGCATAGAGACAAAAATAATCATTCATATAGTGAACACCTGGTAACCGACATTAACTGGATACATATAAGAATATCCCCTATCATTCCGGGATCCTCCTTCGGACATGATATAAATTTCAAAGTACTAAAGCATCCGGTACTTTGGATGGGGTTTGTTAGGCCCAATAGATCTATCTTTAGGATTCGCGTCAATTAGGGTATCTATTCTCTAATTCTTAGATTACCAGACTTTAATAAAAAGGGGCATATTTGATTTCGATAATTCAACCATAGAATGTAGTTTCAATTACTTGTGTCTATTTCGTAAAACATTTATAAAAGCGCATGTATTCTCAGTCCCAAAAATATAAAGGGTAAAAAGGCAAATGAAACTCACCATACTGTATTTCGTAGTAAAAATACATATAACGTCATTGAACAAGTGCAAGGTTGGTCTCGGATTCACGAACCTAAATTAATTATATATTTATGTGTTGGTCAATATTTGTCTAATAAATTAGGTCAAGTCATAGTGTACCACAATCCTAATGCTCGAGACTAACATGCAAAAGTCAACATAAGTAAATTTGACTCAAAATAATTTCCAAAAATCTATACATGATTAATATATAGTTTAAATATCGTCGTTTTATATTTTTAAAAGATTTATTAGAGTAAATAATATAATTTATTTATTAATAAATAAAATTTTATATTAAATTTATATAATAAAATATATTTTTATATATATTAATTAATAAAATTTATAGGGTTCATTTAATATAATAAAGATAATATGATAGGTATTATTAAAGTAAGTTGTTACACGTAGTAAAATATGTTTGTATCACATATTTATTTGATAAAATAATATCTATAATGATAGTAAGTAAAAGTTGTATTATTTTGTAATAATAATTATTATTATAAAAATATCAATATTTATAATTACTAAGATGACATTATGATAAAACGATAATTCTAATTATGATAACTTTAATATTTACGATAATTTTTAATATTATCTTTAAAATAATAATTCTATTTAAAATAATAATAATAATGATATTTTATAGTAACAATGACATTTCTATTAAAATGATAATTTTTATTAAAATGATAGTTTTAATACTAACGATACTTTTAATAATAATAGTAATGATAAAAATAATAAGAACGATAATTTTATCTAAATCAATATCTTATAATATTTTAATTTCATCATGATACTCTTAGCCATTATTTCCTAATCATTTCGTTTAATAGCTTTTAATCGTCTTTTATATCGTGTTCATAATAATGATAATAATAGTAATCAAAATAATTAGGTGTTACAAATATTTGTTTTAATTACATTAATATTAATAATGATAGTTACTATAACATTATTAACGATAATACTAATAATTATCTTAATGATAATATAGTAATAATAATAACAATAACAATAATAATAACCATTTTTAAATAATGATATATATTAATATTAATAATGATAATAATAATAATAATACCAATAATAATAATAATAATAATTGGATAATAATAATAATACTAATTATAACTTCAACGATAATAACGATAGTAATAATAAAAAAATAATAATTTTTAATGATAAATCTCTTTTATTGATAAAGATAATAATAATGATAATAATAAGATAAAACTAGAACGACGATAAAAACGACGATAATAATAATCATTTTTAATAAAAACATTGAAAATTCAATTGATTATAACTTTTAATTCGTTCATCGAAACTATTCGATATTTAAAGGAAAAGTTCTTAATTTTTCGCTAGCTTTCCTAGGACATGCATATCTTATACCATATCTCAACCGCAAGTGTAACTAATTCAAGATTCAACCTAACCTGTATAAGGGCAATATCAAAAGTACAAGCATGCATAATCCTAAATACTCGAGCACTAGTCAGGGATACACTATTAGTATGTAAAAGTTAAATTATGAATACTCACGTATCAATATTGAGATTCAATATTGCAGGAAAGGTACGTAGACGCAATGGAAATGATAAACACTATATTGACCTCACGAGCATACCCATGAACCATACTCAATCACCTCCATACCTATAACCCATAATATCCTTAATTCTATCCCACTCGAAAAACAATTTCGAAATCACTCGGACAGCACTCCGTCGTAATATTTTATGTATACTAATAATATCTTGAAATAATACGGAGTAAATATATATATGTAAATCGATTGAGAGAGTTTAGAGAAAAATATTTTCAAGTTTCTATGAAATAATGAAACCTATTGAATTCTATTTATAATAGATTTTTGAATTATTAAAGTGAATTATTAAAGTATGAATTATTAAAGTGAATTATTAAAGTATGAATTATTAAAGTGAATTATTAAAGTATGAATTATTAAAGTGAATTGTTAAAGTTAAAGTAAAGTAAAAATAAAGTAAAGGTAAAGTTTAAGTATAGTAAAAGTATAAAACTTTGTACGTATAATACGCGTATAAATATATAAAATATTAATTTAAATCGTTATATATATTTAATAAAATAAAATATAAATATCGTTATCTTTATCATACTAGTTAAGTAATGAGTTGTCAAAAGTGGTTCTAGATATTTATAAAAGTTATATACGTTTTAATAATAAAGTTCTTTTTAAACTGAAAACGTTTTTGTACGTTTGAAACTAAATAGATCAATCGAGTCTTTATGAGATTCAATCTTCCACTATCCTTTGTCTAGTTCTCAATGATTGACAATTTGCTCTTATTTATAAATCACTTTACCATTTTCCGAATATTGTTAAAATGGAAAGATTTCTCAAATCAACGTGGGCCTTTCAACAGAGACTTGTAATCATAATTCAATATATCTGATAATTCAATCATTTGATCTTATCTTCTAATTCCATTGATAAACATTTTGAAACAGATACAATCATATAAAGTATTTAATCTAATATTTTGTTTACGTTTTAAGTTATAATATATATACACATATACATATATAATCATATTCGTTTAATAGTTCATGAATCATTGGAACTTGGTCGAGGTTGAATGAATGTATGAACATAGTTTAAAATTCTTGAAATTTAACTTAACAAATATTGCTTATCGTGTCGGAAACATATAAAGATTAAAGTTTAAATTTGGTTGGAAATTTCCGGGTTGTCACAGTACGTACCCGTTAAAGAAATTTCGTCCCGAAATTTGAGTGGAAAGGTTGTGAAAGATAATAAGTATGTTTTTCATGATGCATACGGGCTGAAAATTAGAGTTTTATCATCAGCGAATAATTTGGATAAACAATCCATTTATATGAAGAGTACGAATGAAGCTAACATAGAAGAGTGAAATGAGTAAGTGTAGATTCATCTTATCATTTGACGTAAATATGATTGATTCCCTGATTTCAAGGGATTTGAAGAAAATCTTCTTAATAAGATTTGACTCTCCGGTAATCAAGGGAATTAGGATCCGCTTTAAATGCGATCGTCCATTTTAATTGTTCTGTCGGAGATTTTCATATAAATTTACCTCCTTCGTTTCCTTACAACTCACACCTTCTGTTGTACCCACGTCCATTGCAGGTACAACAGTTTACAGGCCACCATGATTGCTCGTTATTATCATATCCGTGTTTGTATGTGGTTACGGGAACTGCAGGAACGAGATTTAGATGTTTGACTATGTTAGACTTAGTCAGACATATGAGTGAAGCCTCACTAGTACGGATGATAGGCTCATACGCACGGTTGATGCTGAGCTAAGTCACAATTACAACCTAAATGAGAAGACACGAGTGAGTGATCACCCATACGGCTGATGAAGCCAACTCGTACGTGTGATGAATGAATCGTATGGGTGAGTCAACAGCAGGGGTATATAAAGTCTTATGTTCTTCATTTTAGGTTAAGCCTCTCATTTGTTACACACACTCAGAGCTAGTGAGCTCCTCCGATTATCTCTCAGTCCAAATCACCCAGGTGGTGAATAATAGCTCTAGGTGTTGATCTAATCACACTTGATTTAGTTGTGGTTTGACTAAATTAATAAAAAAAAAATTTAACCTATTCACTAGAGGGTTTGATTCACTTATTCCGCCATTGTGTGAGTTAAATCTATTGATTTCTAAGTTCCTAGTCATGTTTCATCACCTTCTATTCTTTCCCCCTCAACTCATATTTTAAAGTATTCATCAATATGCTCCATCCAGTTCTGATTCTCGATATACTTCTAACTTTCATATCGGTCATTCTTCTTTTTCATCTACCGCCGGAAGAATCTATTTACTTCTACTATACTCTTGGGTTTATAGTGTTTCTAGTTCTCCCGTGTCTTTATATTGCTATATGCATCGATATATATGGTTTATAATTTCTGGTTTATCGTTGGGCTTTATATGTTCCCTTATATTTCAAAGTCTCTGCTTCTGTCTTCTATAATCATTATCATTCACAGTTAATGCTCTCTTTTATTTGCTGCAATTTATACCCCAATTTCTATTTTGGAGTTTTGTCCTTTTGTTTCTTCTTCTTGCGATTAAGCACCGCTTGTAATGGTCCAGAATTCACAGATATGAATTTCGGAATGAACATTGTTAATGTTCTAGGAAGGAAATTGTGATGGCACGATCTTGACTTGTCAAATTACTAGAATACCTTGGAAAAGGCCGAATCATCAAGAAATATTTTCTTGATATTTTAGAGGTTAAATAGAATACAAGAGTCGTATAACATGGCACATGATGATGTTATGATCTGTGAATCATCACGTTCTATTTAGAAACTCAGCATGACTTACTGTAATATAATCACATTGATCAAGTGTCATTATATTATACTAATTCATGCTTCAGTTCCCAACACTACTTCAAAATATTCCTATTTTAAACTTGAATGTTTCAGAATTTAGAAACTAAAATAGTTTCTTTTATAATGTAATACAGATAGTGCGAAGAGGTAAATGATTTCAAATAAGAAAATTAAGAAAATATCTTCAGAAATATGGAGGATATTTATAATGAAAGATATGATGATATTTTAGAATTTCTAATATCAGAGGATGATGAAGAATATTGTCCGCAGGGGTTTAGAGTCAGGAGCAAGGTATTCGTTAATGACTTCAGCAGGTACTGAATCATTTGGATCCTTTGAAGTCAGGTTCAGTCTTTATAATTTGTCCACAGCCTCCTTCCTACTTTGCTCAATCCATTTTCCAGTTCCAAAACTTCTCTTTTTCTGCGCTTTTCCAGCACACTTCATCATTATCATCCAGCTTTTACCGTTTAAAGTCGTTTTTAGTTTTTGCTGCTTCATCAGCATTTTTTCCATTTTCGGAGAACCAATTCTTAGTTCGGAGTGTTTTTCAGAAACTTCACATTCAAATTAAGTCCAAAAGATAGACGTTATATATACACATATAACTGTTGGCGTAGACATGCTACGAGATTTCAAAATACTGATTGCTAATTCCCAATGATTCGTATAGCAATTCTCATTACAAGATGCGAATGAGTAAATGATGGGGTTTCAATAAATAATTATAATGACTTTTTGGAGAGGCTAAAGTCAAAGGGTAATGAAGTTATTGGTACATTTGCTAATAATGTGGTGGAATGTAAAAGGTTCCCTGGTAACGATGGTGTATATCTCAAGGTTATAATAAGGTTAGTCTGATTGAAAAGTTGAAGTTGACTTCCTAGAGCTGTGACAAAACTGGCTACTTTGAATAGGAGTCACAAAGTTATTTTTGCTAATAAAT
Source organism: Rutidosis leptorrhynchoides (assembly GCF_046630445.1). NCBI lineage: Eukaryota > Viridiplantae > Streptophyta > Magnoliopsida > Asterales > Asteraceae > Rutidosis > Rutidosis leptorrhynchoides. The sequence continues at coordinate 328,572,523 of NC_092333.1, read as the reverse complement.
GCCAAAGAATCTGACGCGGATACGTTGTTTAAACTTTTACTTTGGTTTCAAGAGTTTTTCGGGTACATAACTGTGGGTAAGATGTGGTTGGATCATCATCTCGATTGCTCATCATTCGAAGTGTCTTCAGAAATTTTCGAAGGGTTTGAATACAGATTGTAATCGTTAACATACATTTGATGTTCTAACACAGTTTTGAAGTCAAAATATAGCTTGTGAAAGATGTAAGGATCTAAGAGTGATGATTTTGGTCATATCTCGAGTTGAATTTTGAGATTTCAAAATCAGAATATGTAATTAAATTTTGAATGAGTATGGTTGTTTTGGTTTCTATAAAAGAATGTATATTGTTGTGAAAGTAGGGAGTATAATGGATGATTTGCTAAATCAGATTCGAAGAATGTAACATATTATTTGTGAATTTATATATCTCTCGAGTATTACCTACCCGTTAAAAAAATTTCACAATTAATATTTTGTACAAAAGAATTTTATTACAGTCTTTATGAAAATATATATATGTATATTTTTTTCAGATGTAACATAGATTTAATGAGTTAATGTTAAATAAAACTCATTTGATTTACGGTTGAAACTAGAATTGAATAATCCCTAAAGGCTTTAAAAAGTACATAACTTTTACGCAGTATTTCTTTAATGACATTGAAATTATGAATCAATACTTCGTTATTTGTTGATGTATGATGTTCGGTTCGTGGAATTCTTGTGAATTTCGCAAAGTACGAATGATGTTATCTGAAAAGTTTCGGGTACATCGATGATGAAAGTGTAAAATCAAATATATACTTGATTTATTATGAATTGGAATTTGTTGAATTGCGACAGAGATTGTAGTTAACGCTGGTTAAGTTGCGGCCGAAGGACGTACATTATTGCATATTTGTAATATGAATTAACCGAGTAGTTAAGATTCACACACAATAGCTTAGCACGGAAAGATTTATTTCAATATATATATATATATATATATATATATATATATATACATATATATATATATATATATAATATACATATAATTTCTTCAGAGGGAATGAGTTAATTCTTCATAAATCTTTGATAAAATATACACGTTATTGATTCGTAATGATGTCCACAGTGATTCTTGAACTGATGGAGTTTGTGATGTTATCGGTGTTGTTGATTCGGATGTTGACTGTACTGACGATGCTGGTAACGCTGACGGTACTGTTGATGCTGTTGGTAAAGCAAGTTTAGCTTGTTAATCACACACCATTTTTGTCAGGGTTTCTACTCTTCCTTCTATCATTTTAGTTCGCTTAACTGATTTATGGTTAGGGCTAGATTAGATAATCTCTAAGACTTTAGAGATTACATAATCTCCGCGGAATGTTTCTCCAATGAAGTTATGAATTAATACTTCGTCAGATATTGTTGTTGGTACTCCTTGGTATCTATGGTGCGTATGACGTTGATGCTCGTGGGACAGATTGTGAAGCCGAGGTTTACGACGCGGCTGTGGTTGGAGGTGGTAATGGTACTGTTGGCGTTGATGATGGTGGTACTGGTTATGCTGCTGATGCTGCTGCTGGTGTTTGTAATCTCTGCACCATATTCTCCAAAGCCACTACCCGAGCACGAAGCTCGTTGACTTCTTCTATTACACTGGGCTGATTGTCGGTTCGGATGAGCGGATAAATAAAATCTAAAATTTGATGTAATATATAATCGTAATGAGATACTCTGGAAATGAGCGAGAACATGGTGTTTGACAGGTTCGCCGGTAAGTGCTTCAGGTTCTTCGTCAAGAGGGCAATGTGGTGGATGGAAGGGATCACCTTCTTCTTGTCTCCAATGATTGAGGAGGCTACGAACCCATACCCAATTCATCCCGAATAGGTGATGACTGATTGGTTGATCTATTCCGGTCACACTGCTTTCGGAGCTTGAATGGGATTCTATTTCGGAATTTGAGTGACTTGAATTGATGACCAATTCCATTTCGTACGATTGGATAAAGGATTTTTTTTTTTTTTGATATGAAATAATTTTGGCTAACGGATGGTATTCTAATTACATAGAATATATATATATATATATATATATATATATATATATATATATATATATATATATATATATATATATATATATATATATATATATATATATATATATATATATATATAGATCAAAAGATTTCGTAGTTTACGGAGGACTTTGCGGGATATGTCAAGCAAAGTTTAAAGTAACAGATACGATAATATATGATTTAGCAGATATGCTAAGATATTAATTTTTATCTATACGCTATTCATGCAATCAATGCAGCAAGATGTGTCTTAGACTAAAAATGATAAGCAGGTAATTTCCTGAGGATGATAAGTAGTTAATTTTTGACACAAAATGATAAGCACAACTTTTGACATGCAGACACGGTCGAAGTCCAGACTCACTAATGCATCCTATCGACTTATCAGTTAGACACACTAATGCAAACCTGGTTCGCTAAGACCACCGCTCTAATACCAACTGAAAGGACCCGTTCATATACATTATAAACGATTCACAATAGTTGATTACATTGGGAAGTATTTGACCTCTATATGATACATTTTACAAACATTGCATTCGTTTTTAAAAGACAATCTTTCTTTACATCGAAATTTAACAGGCATGCATACCATTTCATAATATCCACTATCTAACTATAAATTGATTTAATAATAATCTTTGATGAACTCAATGACTCGAATGCAACGTTCTTCGAAATATGCTATGAAAGACTCCAAGTAATATCTTTAAAATGAGCAAATGCACAGCAGAAGATTTCTTTAACACCTGAGAATAAACATGCTTTAAATTGTCAACCAAAAGGTTGGTGAGTTCATTAGTTTATCATAATCATTTATTTCCATAATTTTAATAGACCACAAGAATTTCATTTCCAGTTCTCATAAATATACGTCCCATGCATAGAGACAAAAATAATCATTCATATAGTGAACACCTAGTAACCGACATTAACTAGATACATATAAGAATATCCTCTATCATTCCGGGATCCTCCTTCGGACATGATATAAATTTCGAAGTACTAAAGCATCCGGTACTTTGGATGGGGTTTGTTAGGCCCAATAGATCTATCTTTAGGATTCGCGTCAATTAGGGTGTCTGTTCCCTAATTCTTAGATTACCAGACTTTAATAAAAAGGGACATATTTGATTTCGATAATTCAACCATAGAATGTAGTTTCAATTACTTGTGTCTATTTCGTCAAACATTTATAAAAGCGCATGTATTCTCAGTCCCAAAAATATAAAGGGTAAAAAGGCAAATGAAACTCACCATACTGTATTTCGTAGTAAAAATACATATAACGTCATTGAACAAGTGCAAGGTTGGTCTCGGATTCACGAACCTAAATTAATTATATATTTATGTGTTGGTCAATATTTGTCTAACAAATTAGGTCAAGTCATAGTGTACCACAATCCTAATGCTCGAGACTAATATGCAAAAGTCAACAAAAGTAAATTTGACTCAAAATAATTTCCAAAAATCTATACATGATTAATATATAGTTTAAATATCGTCGTTTTATATTTTTAAAATATTTATTAGAGTAAATAATATAATTTATTTATTAATAAATAAAATTTTATATTAAATTTATATAATAAAATATATTTTTATATATATTAATTAATAAAATTTATAGGGTTCATTTAATATAATAAAGATAATATGATAGGTATTATTAAAGTAAGTTGTTACACGTAGTAAAATATGTTTGTATCACATATTTACTTGATAAAATAATATCTATAATGATGGTAAGTAAAAGTTGTATTATTTTGTAATAATAATTATTATTATAAAAATATCAATATTTATAATTACTAAGATGACATTATGATAAAACGATAATTCTAATTATGATAACTTTAATATTTACGATAATTTTTAATATTATCTTTAAAATAATAATTCTATTTAAAATAATAATAATAATGATATTTTATAGTAACAATGACATTTCTATTAAAATGATAATTTTTGTTAAAATGATAGTTTTAATACTAACGATACTTTTAATAATAATAGTAATGATAAAAATAATAAGAACGATAATTTTATCTAAATCAATATCTTATAATATTTTAATTTCATCATGATACTCTTACCCATTATTTTCTAATCGTTTCATTTAATAGCTTTTAATCGTCTTTTATATCGTGTTCATAATAATGATAATAATAGTAATCAAAATAATTAGGTGTTACAAATATTTGTTTTAATTACATTAATATTAATAATGATAGTTACTATAACATTATTAACGATAATACTAATAATTATCTTAATGATAATATAGTAATAATAATAATAATAACAATAATAATAACCATTTTTAAATAATGATATATATTAATAATGATAATAATAATAATAATACCAATAATAATAATAATAATAATAATAATAATAATAATAATAATAATAATAATAATAATAATAATAATAATAATAATAATAATAATTGGATAATAATAATAATAATAATAATAATAATTATAACTTTAACGATAATAACGATAGTAATAATAAAAAAATAATATTTTTTAATGATAAATCCCTTTTATTGATAAAGATAATAATAATAATGATAATAATAAGATAAAACTAGAACGACGATAAAAACGACGATAATAATAATCATTTTAATAAAAATATCGAAAATTCAATTGATTATAACTTTTAATCCGTTCATCGAAACCATTCGATATTTAAAGGAAAAGTTCTTAATTTTTTGCTAGCTTTCCAAGGACATGCATATCTTATACCTTATCTCAACCGCAAGTGTAACTAATTCAAGATTCAACCTAACCTGTCTAAGGACAATATCAAAAGTACAAGCATGCATAATCCTAAATACTTGAGCACTAGTCAGGGATACACTATTAGTATGTAAAAGTTAAATTATGAATACTCACGTATCAATATTGAGATTCAATATTGCAGGAAAGGTACGTAGACGCAACGAAAATGATAAACACTATATTGACCTCACGAGCATACCCATGAACCATACTCAATCACCTCCATAGCTATAACCCATAATTTCCTTAATTTTATCCCACTCGAAAAACAATTTCGAAATCACTCGGACAGCACTCCGTCGTAATATTTTATGTATACTAATAATATCTTGAAATAATACGGAGTAAATATATATATGTAAATCGATTGAGAGAGTTTAGAGAAAAATATTTTCAAGTTTCTATGAAATAATGAAACCTATTGAATTCTATTTATAATAGATTTTTGAATTATTAAAGTGAATTATTAAAGTATGAATTATTAAAGTGAATTATTAAAGTATGAATTATTAAAGTAAATTATTAAAGTATGAATTATTAAAGTGAATTATTAAAGTATGAATTATTAAAGTGAATTGTTAAAGTTAAAGTAAAGTAAAAACAAAGTAAAGGTAAAGTTTAAGTATACTAAAAGTATAAAACTATGTACGTATAATACGCGTATAAATATATATAATATTAATTTAAATCGTTATATATATTTAATAAAATAAAATATAAATATCGTTATCTTTATCATACTAGTTAAGTAATGAGTTGTCAAAAGTGGTTCTAGATATTTATAAAAGTTATATACGTTTTAATAATAAAGTTCTTTTTAAACTGAAAACGTTTTTGTACGTTTGAAACTAAATAGATCAATCGAGTCTTTATGAGATTCAATCTTCTACTATCCTTTGTCTAGTTCTCAATGATTGACAATTTGTTCTTATTTATAAATCATTTTACCATTTTCCGAATATTATTAAAATAGAAAGATTTCTCAAATCAACGTGGGCCTTTCAACAGAGACTTGTAATCATAATTCAATATATCTAATAATTCAATCATTTGATCTTATCTTCTAATTCCATTGATAAACATTTTGAAACAGATACAATCATATAAAGTATTTAATCTAATATTTTGTTTACGTTTCAAGTTATAATATATATACACATATACATATATAATCATATTCGTTTAATGGTTCGTGAATCGTTGGAACTTGGTCGAGGTTGAATGAATGTATGAACATAGTTTAAAATTCTTGAAATTTAACTTAACAAATATTGCTTATCGTGTCGGAAACTTATAAAGATTAAAGTTTAAATTTGGTTGGAAATTTCCGGGTTGTCACATCACTCACCGATCATAATGCTTATACATGATGTCAACACCGGTGCTGATGGAAGCCTTAACGCTAGAGAAATTGGTCACAACCTTTATAACCTAGTGCCTCCCTTAGACAACATATACTTTATAGAACTATTGAACTGGGAAATTTTAACCTCGTGGTTGAAACAAACTGGTTATCTGATGATACAACCAAGGCAGCTACGACCCGAAGACTATTTGAATTTCTTTCACCAATAATAATAGTGTACGGAGAAGAGATCAGTACACCGTCATGTTACGCTAATTACTCGAAGGTTCAGAAGTACATGATATGAGAATGTATCGCAATTCTGGCACATGTGAGTAAAGATGAGATGACATTAAAGAGACCCGACTATTCCCAACTATTAGAGATTGTCCTGAGGTTACACATGCACCCCACCGTGAAGTCGAATTTCGGATTGATTTGGTGTCAGCAGCTGTACCCGTTACGCGTACAATATACGCATTTGCACCTTTAGAACTACAAGAGCTTCCCATAGTAAAGAACATGAGGGTTGTAATGCCCTAAATTGTGACATGTACTAGAAGGTGTGTCACTGATAATGCTAAAAACGAACATATATTTCATAGCATTATCCCTCAAGAAAGATAAGCTTTTAGTTGCAATTGTTCTATTTACAAGGAATATTCGTTTAAATAATAAAAGGTGAAGACAAAAGACAGATTCGACGAATTGAAGACGCAAACGATCAAAAAGCTCAAAATTACAAAGTACAATCAAAGTGGTTCAAATTATTGATGAGAAACGTCTCAAAATTACAAGAGTATAAGTCGCAAAATGCAAAATACAAGATATTAAATTGTACGCAAGGACGTTCGAAAATCCGGAACCGGGACCAGAGTCAACTCTCAACGCTCGACGCAACGGACTAAAAATTACAAGTCAACTATGCACATAAATATAATATAATATTTAAATAATTCTTAAAATTATTTATATATTATATATTATATTTAAAACCATCGACAAGATAGAAACAAGCTCATGTGAGCTGGAAAAAGTGGCCATGCGATCGCATGGCCTGAAAGCCTAAACTCCATGCGATCGCATGGTGAACAGTGACAGGTGACATCCTATAAATTTTGCAGTTTTGGTTGATCTTTTACACCATCTTTTTCTTCTCTTCTCTTAACGTATAAATAAATATATATTATAATTTTAATTTTAATTTTAATTCTAATAATAAGGGTATGTTAGCGAATGTTGTAAGGGTGTAAGTCGAAATTCTGTCCGTGTAACGCTAAGCTATTTTTAATCATTGTAAGTTATGTTCAACCTTTTTAATTTAATGTCTCGTAGCTAAGTTATTATTATGCTTATTTAAGACGAAGTAATCATGATGTTGGGCTAAATATTAAAATTGGGTAATTGGGCTTTGTACCATAATTGGGGTTTGGATAAAAGAACGACACTTGTGGAAATTAGACTATGGGCTATTAATGGGTTTTATATTAACTAAATGATACCTCGATGATTTAATCTATAGACTTATAATTTGACGTATTTATATATAACCACATACGCTTGACTGGGTACGGTGGGCGGGATATCTATAAATACCAATAATTATTCATTTTACCGGACACGGAACTGGATTAATAGTTAATAGACTTGTTGAAACAGGTGTGGATTACATTCAAGGGTAATTGGTGTAATTGTTAACAAAGTAGTAAAACCTTGGACTACACGCAGTCGATAACCTGGTGTATTCATTAAACAACGTATTAAGACCTTGTTACAATTCGAATCCCCAATTAGTGGGAATATTTGACTTCGGGAATAAGAATAATTTAACGAAGACTTTCGCACTCTATGATTATGACTGATGGACTATTATGGACAAATTCGTATGGACTTATCAAATAACCCAGGACAAAGGACAATTAACCCATGGGAATAAACTAAAAACAACACGCCGAATATCATGATTACGGAAGTTTAAATAAGCATAATTCCTTTATTTCATATTTAATTTCCTTTATTTCATATTTAATTGCACTTTTAATTATCGCAGTTTTATTTATTGTCATTGTATTTAATTGCACTTTTAATTATCGTACTCTTTAATTGTCGTACTTTTTATTTATCGCATTTTCATTATCGTTATTTACTTTACGATTTAAATTCAGTTTTTTATATATTTAATATTTTACATTAGATTTTAACTGCGACTAAAGTTTTAAAATTGAAAAACCGGTCATTAAACGATAAAAAACCCCTTTTATAATAATAATAATAATAATAATACTTATATATATTTTTGTATTTTTACAATTATAAGTTAAAAAAATATAGCGTTAAACATGGCTAGAGTTCCCTGTGGACGAACCGGACTTACTAAAAACTACACTACTGTACGATTAGGTACACTGCCTATAAGTGTTGTAGCAAAGTTTAGGTATATCCACTCTATAAATAAATAAATCACTTGTGTAAAATTGTATCGTATTTAATAGTATTTCCTTGTAAAAATTAATACTATTTTATACACCACCTCGCACACATTAAGTATTTTTGGCGCCGCTGCCGGGAAAATAACATAAACGCCGGAAGCGAAACGCTATATATATATATATATATAAAAGATTTTATTAGAGTTTTATTAAGTTTTTATTAAAAATATAAGTTTTTAAAAATAAAAAATATATATATACAAAAATATAAAAAGAAAAAAAAACTATATATTTGTTGTTAAGAGTTATCAAAAATTTATAAAAGTATTTTAATTTTAGTTTTTAAAAATTAAATTTTTATTTAAGTTATTTATATTTTATTTAATTTAAAACAGAAAACAGAAATATATATATATATATATATATATATATATATATATATATATATATATATATATATATATATATATATATATATAATATATATATATATATATATATATATATATATATATATATATATATATATATATATATATATAAATCACGAGGCCTAGTACTGTAGCAGCCCAAAGTCTGGCCCGAAACCCTAGCTTATGCGATCGCATGAGCCCGAAGGCAAAACTTCATGCGACCGCATGAAGCTGTCTGACACGCCACAGTTGATCCCTTCCAGCAATAATTACAGAGTATAATATTATTATTATTATTAAAACCCTAATTAGGGTTTAATTTTAAATTAATTCAGTTTAGTTTTTATTATTTAATTTGTATTTTAAGTATTAATTAGTTTTATAAATATATAAAATTAATACTTTTATAAAATAAATAATATAAAAATAATATTTTTATAAAAATTGTACTTTTTACAACTTTAAGTTTATTTTTATATTTTGTATCTTTTTATTTGTTTTAGCATAATATTTGTATTTTTCGCTCGTATTTAGTTTTAAGACATAGTTTTTTTGCCATAGTTATTTTTATTTCTAGATTTTTAGGCTTTGCCGTAAAATCTCTTAAGTGCTTTTTCTTTAGACTAAGAATTAGGTGCTTTAGAATTTTGCGACGCCGTTTTGGTACCTTTTTAAGTTTATACTGTTTTGGATATAGAATTCTTTTTAAGCTTTAATAGTTTTAGACGCAATTTTTTAATTTTTAGTTTTTAGACTTTTAAGTTTCAACGCTCTACGTTCTTTTTATTATTTTTCGACTTTTTATTTTTTGACGCGTTCTTTTTCTTTCTTATTTTTCTCCGCTCTAGTTTTTAGGACTTAGATTTTTCTTCTATTTCTTCTCTAAAATTTCTTTAAATTTCAACGAAAAATTATTTTAAGCGGTTAAATTGATAGACATCCAAATTTTCTGCTTCGTAGTAATAGTTGGATTTGTTAGTGGCTGAGTTGTGAGCTTCCGATTTAAAGGGTTCTAGCTCCCTGCTGCATCTATTGGCTATTCAAAACGTGGGCAAAAGCAGAAAAGTCTGTTAATTTGATAACTTATATAATTTTTATCTTTTATAAATAATAGGATATTCAGTGAATGCACCGAGCAAAACGTTCACCACCTTTTGTACGTTCACCACCTGTAACACGATCAAGACATCTAGCAAATATTGTCGCCGTTGATTTTTCTTTAGAATCGTCATCCAGTCGACCAAGTACTCCAATTCAAATTTCCGATAATCCATTTTTTGAACCTGACCTCACAATTGAGAATCCGGAGGATATTCAGGGACAATTCAGAGATTCTGAACCATTAATCTTTCCTCCGGAACCACCAATCATTCAAACAGAGATTGTAGAGGAACCAACCATTAAATCAGAATCCTCTAGTGATTCAGATTCAACAAATTCAATTATGGAGAATCTGGAACCTCTAAGTATGGAAGACCGAATGAGAGCTAAACGCACTGGCCAAGGTCACGCAATTACTCAACCAGACATTAATGCACCAGATTATGAAATCAAAGGACAAATCCTACACATTGTAACTAATCAATGCCAATTTAGTGGTGCGCCGAAGGAAGATCCAAATGAACATCTTTGTACATTTAATAGGATCTGTACTTATTTAAAATAAGAGAAGTGGAGGATGAACAGATATATCTCATGTTATTTCCCTAGACTTTGAAGGGAGAAGCCAAAGATTGGTTAGAATCGTTACCTGAAGGGGCGATTGATACATGGGACGTCTTAGTTGAAAAATTTCTTAAACAATTCTTTCCGGCATCTAAAGCCGTGAGACTTCAAGGAGAAATTGTTACGTTCACACAAAAGCCCAATGAAACTTTATATGAAGCTTGGACCAGATTTGGAAAATAATTGAGAGGATGTCCGCAACATGGTTTAGACACCTGTCAAATAGTACAAATATTCTACCAAGGATGCGACATCACTACAAGAAAAGACATCGATATAGCAGCTGGTGGTTCTATTATGAAGAAAACTGCAACTGACGCTTACAAAATTATTGATAACACTGCTTCCCACTCACATGAGTGGCATCAAGAAAAAGATATCGTTAGATCATCTAAAGCAGCTAGAGCTGATTCTAGCCATGACTTAGATTCCATTTCTACAAAGATAGATGCTGTCGAGAGATGAATGGAAAAGATGACTAAAGATATTCACTCAATACGAATTAGTTGTGAGCAGTGTGGAGGACCACATTTGACAAAAGATTGTCTCAGTATTGAACTAACAATGGAACAAAGAGAGAATGTTTTATACATAAACCAAAGGACGGGAAATAATTATCAACATAATTATCAACCTCCGAGACCGATCTACAATCAAAACCAGAATTATAACCGAAATGTTCCATACAACAATCAACAAGGTCCTTGTAATCAACAAATATCCAATAATACTTACAATCAGCAAAGACCTAATTTTCAAAATAAACCACCACAAACGGATGATAAAAAGCCAAATTTAGAAGATATGATGTCAAAGCTAGTTGAATCTCAAACTCAGTTTTTCACATCTCAGAAACAAACTAATGAACAAAATGCTCAAGCATTTAGAAATCAACAAGCTTCTATTCAAAATTTGGAACAAGAAGTAAGTAACCTAGCAAGGTTAATAGGTGAAAGAAAACCGGGAAGTCTACCTAGCGACACAAATGCTAACCCCCGGAATGAAACAGCTAAAGCTATTACCACAAGAAGTGGTATTACACTTAAACCACCTGAAATACCTGTAATTTCTGATGAAGCTATTCCTACTCTACAAGAACCACAATCTGAGCAAGATAAGGAAACAGAACCGGTAGTTGAAAAGGTTAATGAAGATAACATAGTTAAGGGAAAACCTTATGTTAAACCATACCAACCACCACTTCCTTACCTGAGTAAAATGAGAAAAGAGAGACTTGAAGCCGAGCAATCCAAATTCTTGTATATATTTAAACAAATAAATGTAAATCTTCCTTTCATTGATGTGATTTCAGGAATGCCTAGATATGCTAAATTCTTGAAAGATCTGATCACAAATAGAAAGAAAATGGAAGAACTCTCGGCTGTTACTATGAATGCTAATTGTTCTGCAGTGCTATTGAATAAGATACCAGAAAAATTATCTGATCCATGAAGTTTCACAATTCCATGTTTTCTGGGCAGTCTTAGTTCAATAGAAGCATTGGCAGACTTAGGTGCTAGTATAAATTTAATGCCGTATTCACTATACGCTAAACTAGACCTTGGAGAATTGAAACCAACACGAATAATCATACAACTAGCCGATCGATCAGTAAAATATCCTAGAGGGATAATGGAGAACATGCTAGTTAAAGTTGGTACTTTAGTATTTCCAGTAGATTTTGTTATTCTGGATATGGAAGAAGATTCTCGAGTTCCTCTCATATTAGGAAGACCATTCTTAAACACGGCTAAAGTAATAATAGACGTGTTTGGTAAGAAACTGACCCTAAGTATAGAGGACGAGAGTGTTACATTTTCTGTTGATAGAGCCATGCAACAACTGCAATCTACAGATGATACATGCTATTATATTCAAACTATAGATTCACATGCAGAATTATTAGAAGAATTTCCAGAATTACAAGGAACAGGAGAATGTTCTTTAGGAGAAGGAACTGAACCAATTGATGAAACTGAAAATTAGCTACACTTATGGCTAATGGATATGAACCAACAACAGAAGAAATTCAAATGCTAAAAGAAGAAGACAGATATCGATATAAATCATCGATAGAAGAACCACCGACATTAGAGTTAAAGCCACTTCCAAACCATTTGGAATATGCTTATTTACATGGTGAATCTGAATTACCTGTAATAATATCATCTTCTCTTACTGAAAATGAAAAATCTCAGCTCATTACTGTGCTAAAAGCTCATAAACCAGCTATTGCATGGAAAATTCATGATATTAAAGGAATAAGTCCTTCGTATTGCACACATAAAATCCTTATGGAAGAAGGTCATAAAACGTATGTGCAACGCCAACGAAGACTAAATCCAAACATGCAAGATGTTATTAAGAAAGAAATTATTAAACTGCTAGATGCAGGTTTAATTTATCCAATTTTTGATAGTCCATGGGTAAGCCTAGTTCAATGCGTACCTAAGAAGGGTGGCATGACTGTCATCACAAATGAAAAAAAGAGCTTATTCCTACTAGGACTGTAACAGGATGGCATGTTTGTATTGATTATAGAAAATTAAATGACGCCACCAGAAAAGATCACTTTCACTTACCCTTTATTGATCAAATGTAGGAAAGATTAGCCGGAAATAGTTACTATTATTTTCTTGATGGTTTTTCGGATATTTTCAAATTCCAATAGCACCCGAGGACCAAGAGAAAACCACATTCACGTGCCCTTATGGTACTTTTGCTTACAAACGCATGCCATTTGGACTTTGCAACGCCCCTGCAACCTTTTAAAGGTGCATGATGGCGATTTTTCACGACATGATAGAAGAATGCATGGAAGTTTTCATGGATGACTTTTCAGTCTTCGGTGATACTTTTGAAACATGTCTAGTTAATCTTGAACGAATGCTTATTAGATGCGAACAATCAAATCTAGTACTTAATTGGGAGAAATGCCATTTAATGTTTAAAGAAGGCATCGTTCTTGGACATAAAATTTTAAAGGAAGGAATTGAAGTGGATAGAGCTAAAGTAGATGTAATTGCTAAACTTCCATATCCCACCAATGTTAGAGGAGTCAGGAGTTTTCTAGGGCATGCCGGTTTTTACCGACGTTTCATAAAAGATTTTTCTAAAATTGCCACTCCTATGAATAAACTCCTAGAAAAGGATGCTCCATTTATCTTTTCAGATGAATGTATCAAATCTTTTAATATTCTTAAAGAAAAACTCACTAATGCGCCGATCATGATAACTCCAAATTGGAATCTACCATTTGAACTTATGTGTGATGCAAGTGATTTTGCAATGGGAGCCGTTTTAGGACAAAGGATTGAAAAACAGTTTCAACCTATTTATTATGCTAGTAAGATGTTACAAGGAGCACAAACGAATTACACAACTGCTAAAAAAGAACTCCTTGCTATTGTCTTTGCTTTTGACAAATTTCGTTCATATCTCGTTCTAGCTAAAACGGTGGTCTATACCGACCATTCTGCTCTTAGATACCTATTTTTGAAACAAGATGCCAAACCAAGATTAATTCGTTGGATCTTACTCTTACAAGAGTTCGATATTGAAATCCGAGACAAAAAGGGAGCAGAAAATCTCGCCGCTGATCATCTTTCTCGTCTTGAAAATCCTGAATTAGAAGTTCTGAATGAATCGGTCATACAAGACAACTTTCCTGATGAATATCTATTGAAGATAGATTATAATGAAATTCCATGGTTTGCAGACTATGCAAACTACTTAGTATGTGGATTCCTTGAATAAGGATTGTCGTACCAAAAACGAAAGAAATTCTTTAGTGATATAAAAACTATTTCTGGGAAGATCCACATTTATTCAAAAGTTGTCCCGATGGAATAATACGCCGGTGTGTATTCGGAGATGAAGCTAGTCAAATCTTAAACCATTGTCACACAAGACCAACAGGAGGGCATTATGGGCCACAACTCACAGCAAGAAAAGTTTACGATGCTGGATTCTATTGGCCTACAATTTTCAAAGACGCACACCTTCTTCGCAAATCCTGTGATGCTTGTCAAAGGGCTGAAAAAATAAGTCAACGTGATGAAATGCCACAAAATGTCATTCAAGTATGTGAATGTGACGACCCGGAAATTTCCGACTAAATTTAAACTTAATCTTAATAAGAATTCGACACGATAAGCAAAGTCTGTAATATTGAGTCTAAAAAATTTTTGAACTGTCTTCATGAATTCATTTAACCTTCGACTGTTCCCGAGGATTTACGAACAATTGTTTGTAAATAAACATGTATATATATTAATGCAGGATTTTATAATAATTTGAAATTATAAAATATAATTTAAATATTAAGAATTAAATATGTAAGATAAGATATAAAATAATTAAGTATAATTTAAAATGAAGTTATATATAAATATATATGATTATTAAAGATTATATAAGTAATAGTATATATATATATATATATATATATATATATATATATATATATATATATATATATATAACCAATTAAAATAAAGTTGTTATAATTACTCTTATTATTATTAAAATAAATATCAGTATTAACAATATTATGATATAAATATGAGGTTTGATGAATATAAATTGTTATATTATTATTAATATTAATACTATTATAATTAGCATTATTATTATTATTAAACATTTTATCATTAATAATATTAGCATTAATATTATTAGTATCTATATTATTAATTTGTATTATTAGTATAATTATAAATTGATAATATTAATTATAAGTTATAAATTTATAAATACAGATATATATATATATATATATATATATATATATATATATATATATATATATATATATATATATATATATATATATATATATATATATACATACATATACATACACATTTTACAGCTATACGTATATATATACATATACAGTTATATATATGTGAATATACAGTATTATGTATAAAAAAATATATATATATAATCAAATACGCATTCTGTTCAAATCATTGTCAATCTGTAGGTGATTGGTTTACTGATTTAAATTCGTACAAATCAGGGTTGAATTACAAGAACAAATTGTCCAATCTGTTAACAATCGCGATCAGATTTGATTTTTTTTATTTTTTTTTTCTTCCACTGCTCGCATTAACCATGTCTCCATTTTTATCAAACGTCCAAATCAATTTAGAGTATAAACAATAAACCTTACTGCACCTAATATTCGATATTTATCTGTATATAACTTTATCCTCCTAATGTCATTCGATTTAAAACTGAAAAAAATTCAATAAATGTATCGAACATCTCTGTTCTTCATATTTTCAACTCAATTTCAAATTTAAGTTTTATTTAGAATTCTGTTAATGCAGTTCTGTCATAAAGCTTTCGTTTAAACTGTCTGCAAAGTATTAAGGTCCAATTCTTCCTAACAAAGTTTAATTCGCGAGTCAAAGTTAATTTCCTAAAAGTCAAACAAATTGATCATCATAAAATTAGTATTTGTTTTGATGTCTCAAATTAAATTAATGAGTCAGATAGTTTATATGAGTGATTTAGAAACTTTTTCAAGTTATAAACATTGCCTAAAACGTCTTTAAATTTCGTGTATGATTTCGAGTTCATATGGTGTTCTTCACGACTTCAGATAATTTTATTTATTTATTCTGTGTTAATAAAATTACACACCCAACAAAGATTGTTTCAGTTACATTTGGAAGTCCTAAAATCAATACATCGTATTGATATATTGGATGTATTAATTTGGTCGATTTTGAATTAATTATGATGAAGAAGATGGTATTTAACAGAAACGATTTATATTAAAATTAGGGTAGTATTAAACAGATAGTCAAGCACAGCTGATTGGTGTAGAGTGTTAGCGGGTATGCAAGGGATTCGGGTTCGAGTCTTGCAGCAGTCATTTTTTTTAGAAAAGGATTTATGAGGTAGTTTACACTCATTTATTATTATTATTATTATTATTATTATTATTATTATTATTATTATTATTATTATTACTATTATTATTATTATTATTATTATGATTATTATTATTATTATTATTATTATTATTATTATTATTAGTACTAGTATTAATTATTATAGTTATAATTGTTATTATTACTAATATTACAATCATTACTTAGTATTATTGTTATTATTATTACTAATATTAAAATATGTATTATAATTATTATAATTATGGTCACTATTATTATTATTAACATTATTATGAACATAATACAAATTAGTATTATAAATATTATTATTAGTACCATTTTTATAAATTGTTAGTATTATTATTGTTATTATCTACAAAAGTATTAGTAACAAAATAATTATTATTACTAATATGATTATTAATAGGGTTATAATTAAACTTATTATCATAATTAACAAAATAGATATTTTTATAATTATTATTATTATTAAGAATTAAGTATTATTATCAAAAATTAATATTTTCATGACCATTATTATTATATTATTCATTTCATTAAAAACTACTGATATTATCAATGTTATGAGATTGATTAATGAAAACTATCACATATATATCTATTAAAAGAATTATAAATAATATTATCATTTTTATTAATATTAGTACTAACACTATTATTATTTCAAATATTACCTTAGTATTACTAAAGTACTGTTTTAACTAACAAATAAAATGTATATAAATATATAAATTTATTTCCTATAACATAACGAAACTTAATATTTTTATATAAAATGAATATAAGTTATTAAAATAAAAATTATATCACGAATAATAATGTATATCTTTGTGCAATTACAAGTATAGGTATTAATATATATATATATATATATATATATATATATATATATATATATATATATATATATATATATATATATATATATATATATATATATATATATATATATATATATATATATATATATATGAATGATATAGGTTCGTGAATCCGAGGCCAACCCTACATTTGTTCAATGTCGTCATATGTATTTTTACTACAAAATACAGTATTATGAGTTTCATTTGATCCCTTTTTAATTGCTTTTGCAATATATATTTTTGGGCAGAGAATACATGCGCTGTTTTATAAACGTTTTACGAAGCAGGCACAAGTACTAAAACTAATTCTATGTGGGTTTAAACCAGAAATATACCCTTAGCTTGGTAACATTAAACTACTTGTCTATTTACAGTAGGCGCGAATCCTAAAGATAGATCTATTGGGCCTGACAAACCCCATCCTGACTATGGGATGCTTTAGTACTTCGAGGTTATTTTAAACACACCTGATCTGGTGTACTTCAGAGGTTAAAACATGAACGTTAAGGCTTGTTACCAGGTGCCTACAACTTATAGAATACTTTTATACACTTGCGAGTGTACATATATTTATAAACGGAAATCTTGTGGTCTATTAATATATTGAAATGATTGTTATGATAAACCTATGAACTCACCAACCTTTTGGTTGACACTTTTAAGCATGTTTATTCTCAGGTATGAAAGAAATCTTCCGCTGTGCATTTGCTCATTTTAAAGATATTACTTAGAGTCGTACATGGCATATTTAGGTCAGTACCTCGCAATGGGACCAAATGTTGATGACTTCGTCCAGGTGGATTAGGACGGGTCGTTTCAGGTGGTATCAGAGCGTTGGTCCTAGCGAACCAGGTCTTGCATTAGTGTGTCTAACTGATAGTTGTTAGGATGCATTAGCGAGTCTGGACTTCGACCTTAGCTGCATATTATAAGTATTGTATATCATTCCTAGTGGAAAATTTCCTGCTAATCATTCCTAAGTCTAGACACGCCTTACTGCCTTTATTGCATAGATAGTGTATAGACAAATTTATATCTTAGCGTATCTATTACGGTAAACTTTGCCTGATATCTTCCATAAATTTCTTCGTAATTTAAGGGATCCTGGTACTATATATATCTAGGCATATTATGCATTGAGAATACCATCCAACTATCATTTGTTGTCACTAGGCTTTTCATACCAAAAATCTTTTCTGTGATCGCGTACGATGGCCTCTACGAATCGACCAAGTTCTTCTGACTCCGAAGATAGCGTGACAGGAGCGCACCAACCGATTAACTACCATGATTTCTTTAAAAAGTGGGGATGGATTCGCGAAATACTTACCCTATAGAAAAATGAAGAAGGTACTCCATATCACGTGCCAAACTTACCACCTAATGTCGAAGTGCTCGACCCGCTCACCGGCGAACCTGTTCGCAACACCGTTTATACCCTTTTTGCAAGAATTTTTTGTCTTGAGGCTACCATTAACGGAACTAGAGAAGATATCCGACCTCTACCTCACACTGATAACCAACCAGGGTTAGCAGAAGAAGTTAAAGAACTCCGAGCTCGGGTGTTAACTTTAGAGAGCACGGTACACAATTTGCAAGCACTAGCAGTATCATCAACACCAGTAACATCACCAGCCTCAGCACCAACAGCACTAGTACCACCAAGAACAACATCCGCGTCACCAGCTTCGACATTTTATTCTGTACCTCGAGTATAATCATCGTTCTACATGACGTTCTACATCATTTATCTTAGTTCGACATAGTGATTATGTAACCTCTAATGTTTTAGAGATTATATATTCTTGTTCTAACGGTAAATCAGATGAGTTAATATCATATTAACTCATTAAATCCATGATTGCATCTGAAGAAAATATATATGTATATATGTTTTCATAAAGATTGTAATTAAAAATTCTTTAGTACAAAGTGTTAATTGTGAAAATATTTTAACGGGTAGGTAATACCCGAGGAATATTCAGATTTCACATTAATAGGTTACAATGTACATTCTTCGAAGCTGATTCAACAGTCGTTTACTATCCTACTTACATCCACCGATATACGTATCCGTTCACCACAGAATAACCATTTTCATTCAATTTCATATTTGGATTTTGATCTATCAGAATCCAACAAGTGGCATAATGAAGAAAACATCAGACAAAGTAAAATTTGTTAGAAACAAACGAACTAACTAATTGAAAAATTGTTAAGAATCTACGCTAACTGTTCCTAGCTAACTATTCCTAGCTAACTGGTTACATTTTATTTATCGCAATTTACATTCTCGCAATTTTACTTATCGTCATTTAATTTCTGTTATTTACTTTACGCACTTTATTTATCGTCATTTAATTTCTGTTATTTATTTTTACGCATTTTTAAATATCGGGACACGTATACAAGGTTTTGACATATCATATCGACCCATCTATATATATTATTTGGAATAACCATAGACACTCTATATGCAGTAATGCGGGAGTTAGCTATACAGGGTTGAGGTTGATTCTACAATAATATATATAGTTTGAGTTGTGATCGAGTCTGAGACATGCACACGGGTCACGATACGTATTAATTAATTCGAATGCTATATATTAAACTATATATGAACTATTGAATTGCTAACTGTGGACTTTGAACTATGGACTATCAACAGTGGACAATTAAAATGAATTAAAATATTGATTATAACATATGAAATTAAACAATTCTTCAAGTTTGCCACTTGATTTCATCTTAAACCTCATTTGTATCTTGATGATTTCAATCAGCGTTCAAACCGTTCATGATTCTCGAAAATACCTCAATCGAGAGGATGAACCAACCGCAATTCATCTACGGAAGAAAAGATTGATGCATATAGTTATGTACCTGAAAACACTCGGAACTTGAGTAAACATTTAACACGTATCTGTGTTAGTTCCTTTGTCATTGTTATTACCGAAAATAACTTTGTAACTCCTTTTCAAATTAGCCAATTTTGTCACAGCTCCAGCAAGTCAACTTTGACTTTTCACTCGGATTAGCTTATTATAACCCTGATATATCAGTTTACCTTTTGACATCGATACCGGAAAACGTTTATATCTCACTACATTAGCCGCAAACTTACCAGCAACTTCATTGACCTTTGACTTTATGAAAAGTTATTATATACATTGAAATCCTATCATCTACTCATCTGTATCTAATAATGAGAATTGCCGTACCAAATACCGAGAATCAGCAATCAGTATTTTGAAATCTCGCAGCATGTCTACATCAACAGTTATATGTAAACATATAACATTTATCTATTAGAATTATGATCTTCCATTCTGAAATTCTGAAAAGCACCCAGTCTACAAATCAATACAACAAATTCTGAAAAAAACTGAATACGGCAGCAAAAACTGTACACGACCTTAACCGTCGAAAGCTTGATGATAAAGAATGGAGTATTGGAAACATCCAATAGAAAATTTAGTACCGAAAAGCGGATTATGCGAAACTATGAAGGAAGCCATGGACAAATCACAAAGAATAAGTTTGACTTCAAAGAATTCAAATGATTCAATGCCTGCTGAAGTCTTTAGCGAATATCTTGCTCCTTACTCTAACCCCTTGCAGACAATAGTCTCCAACATCCTCTGATCTTAGATATTCAAAGATATTATCGTATCTTTCGTTATAAATATCCTCGATATTTCTGCATATATTTTCATAACTAATCTTATCTGAAATCATTTATCTCTTTGAGCTATCAGTATAACATCATATGAGAAACTATTAGTTTCTATATTCTGTAAACTTTCGAGATTAAAATATGAATGATATTGAAGTAGTGTTGGGAACTGATGCATGAGTTAGTATAATATAATGACACTTGATCAACGTGATTATATTACAGTAAGTCATGTTGAGTTTCTAATAAAACGTGATGAATTCACAGATTATAACGTCATCATGTGCCATGTTACACCACTCTTACATTCTATCAAATATATAAACATATCAAGAACCTATTTTCTTGATAGTTCTATCTTTTCTCTTGAATTCTGGTAACGTAACCAATCAAGATCGTGCTATTACAATTTCTATCTTAGAACATTAGTTATGTTCATTCGAAACTACATACCTACGAATTCTGGACCATTATTCGCTTGACTTAAAGTCGGAAGAGAAAACAAAAGTATGGAACTCCAAAATATAAAGGAAATGTAGAGGGTAAATTTATAATAGAAATATCCGACAGAGCAACCGAGACAGATTACCGTATTTAATAAAAGAGATTTTAATTCATCTATTCACCGAAGAATCAGATCTTACAGATTCCAAAGATTTTCTTTAAATCCCCTGAATTCCAGAAATCAACCGTGACTACGTCATCGGTTAAGAAGAACTTGCATTTAATAATTTCACTCTTTTGTGATAGCTTCAACCATACGCTTCGAGTAAACGAATTGGTTTTTTTTTCCATATTTATAAATAATGAAAAAAAAAATCTTATGTATCGACTCATATTCGTCATCTTAATATTCTTATTGTTAGCTATGACGACCTCGATCAAATTTTGGGACGAAATTTCATTAACGGGTAGGTACTGTGACGACCCGGAAATTTCCG
This sequence comes from Rutidosis leptorrhynchoides, assembly GCF_046630445.1. NCBI lineage: Eukaryota > Viridiplantae > Streptophyta > Magnoliopsida > Asterales > Asteraceae > Rutidosis > Rutidosis leptorrhynchoides. The sequence continues at coordinate 328,550,335 of NC_092333.1, read as the reverse complement.
ACCAAATTTAAACTTAATCTTAATAAGAATTCGACACGATAAGCAAAGTCTGTAATATTGAGTTTAAAAAATTTTTGAACTGTCTTCATGAATTCATTTAACCTTCGACTGTTCCCGAAGATTTACGAACAATTGTTTGTAAATAAACATGTATATATATTAATGCAGGATTTTATAATAATTTGAAATTATAAAATATAATTTAAATATTAAGAATTAAATATGTAAGATAAGATATAAAATAATTAAGTATAATTTAAAATGAAGTTATATATAAATATATATGATTATTAAAGATTATATAAGTAATAGTATATATATATATAAAACCAATTAAAATAAAGTTGTTATAATTACTCTTATTATTATTAAAATAAATATCAGTATTAACAATATTATGATATAAATATGAGGTTTGATGAATATAAATTGTTATATTATTATTAATATTAATAGTATTATAATTAGCATTATTATTATTATTAAACATTTTATCATTAATAATATTAGCATTAATATTATTAGTATCTATATTATTAATTTGTATTATTAATATAATTATAAATTGATAATATTAATTATAAGTTATAAATTTATAAATACATATATATATATATATATATATATATATATATATATATATATATATATATATATATATATATATATATATATATATATATATATATATATATATACATATATATATATACATATATATACACAAATTACAACTATACGTATATATATACATATACAGTTATATATATATATATATATATATATATATATACATATATATATATATATACATATACATACACAAATTACAACTATACGTATATATATACATATAGAGTTATATATATATATATATATATATATATATATATATATATATATATATATATATATATATATATATATATGTGAATATACAGTATTATGTATAAAATATATATATATATATATATATATATATATAATCAAATACGCATTCTGTTCAAATCATTGTCAATCTGTAGGTGATTGGTTTACTGATTTAAATTCGTACAAATCAGGGTTGAATTACAAGAACAAATTGTCAAATCCGTTAACAATCGCGATCAGATTTGATTTTTTTTTTCTTCCACTGCTCGAATTAACCATGTCTCCATTTTTGTCAAACGTCCAAATCAATTTAGAGTACAAACAATAAACCTTACTGCACCTAATATTCGATATTTATCTGTATATAACTTTATCCTCCTAATGTCATTCGATTTAAAACTGAAAAAAATTCAATAAATGTATCGAACATCTCTGTTCTTCATATTTTCAACTCAATTTCAAATTTAAGTTTTATTTAGAATTCTGTTAATGCAGTTCTGTCATAAAGCTTTCGTTTAAACTGTCTGCAAAGTATTAAGGTCCAATTCTTCCTAACAAAGTTTAATTCGCGAGTCAAAGTTAATTTCCTAAAAGTCAAACAAATTGATCATCATAAAATTAATATTTGTTTTGATGTCTCAAATTAAATTAATGAGTCAGATAGTTTATATGAGTGATTTAGAAACTTTTTCAAGTTATAAACATTGCCTAAAACGTCTTTAAATTTCGTGTATGATTTCGAGTTCATATGGTGTTCTTCACGACTTCAGATAATTTTTTTTATTTATTCCGTGTTAATAAAATTACACACCCAACAAAGATTGTTTCAGTTACATTTGGAAGTCCTAAAATCAATACATCGTATTGATATATTGGATGTATTAATTTGGTCGATTTTGAATTAATTATGATGAAGAAGATGGTATTTAACAGAAACGATTTATATTAAAATTAGGGTAGTATTAAAATAGATAGTCAAGCACAGCTAATTGGTGTAGAGTGTTAGCGGGTATGCAAGGGATTCGGGTTTGAGTCTTGCAGCAGTCATTTTTTTTAGAAAAGGATTTATGAAGTAGTTTACACTCATTTATTATTATTATTATTATTATTATTATTATTATTATTATTATTATTATTATTATTATTATTATTATTATTATTATTATTATTATTATTATTATTAGTACTAGTATTAATTATTATAGTTATAATTGTTATTATTACTAATATTACAATCATTACTTAGTATTATTGTTATTATTATTACTAATATTAAAATATGTATTATAATTATTATAATTATGGTCACTATTATTATTATTAACATTATTATGAACATAATACAAATTAGTATTATAAATATTATTATTAGTACCATTTTTATAAATTGTTAGTATTATTATTGTTATTATCTACAAAAGTATTAGTAAAAAAATAATTATTATTACTAATATGATTATTGATAGGGTTATAATTAAACTTATTATCATAATTAACAAAATAGATATTTTTATAATTATTATTATTATTAAGAATTAAGTATTATTATCAAAAATTAATATTTTCATGACCATTATTATTATATTATTCATTTCATTAAAAACTACTGATATTATCAATATTATGAGATTGATTAATGAAAACTATCACATATATATCTATTAAAAGAATTATAAATAATATTATCATTTTTATTAATATTAGTACTAACACTATTATTATTTCAAATATTACCTTAGTATTACTAAAGTACTGTTTTAACTAACAAATAAAATGTATATAAATATATAAATTTATTTCCTATAACATAACAAACCTTAATATTTTTATATAAAATGAATATAAGTTATTAAAATAAAAATTATATAACGAATAATAATGTATATCTTTGTACAATTACAAGTATAGGTATTAATATATATATATATATATATATATATATATATATATATATATATATATATATATATATATATATGAATGATATAGGTTCGTGAATCTGAGGCCAACCCTACATTTGTTCAATGTCGTCATATGTATTTTTACTACAAAATACAGTATTGTGAGTTTCATTTGCTCCCTTTTTAATTGCTTTTGCAATATATATTTTTGGGCAGAGAATACATGCGCTGTTTTATAAACGTTTTACGAAGAAGGCACAAGTACTAAAACTAATTCTATATGGGTTTAAACCAGAAATATACCCTTAGCTTGGTAACATTAAACTACTTGTCTATGTACGGTAGGCGCGAATCCTAAAGATAGATCTATTGGGCCTGACAAACCCCATCCTGACTATGGGATGCTTTAGTACTTCGAGGTTATTTTAAACACACCTGATCTGGTGTACTTCAGAGGGTAAAACATGAATGTTAAGGCTTGTTACCAGGTGCCTACAACTTATAGAATACTTTTATACACTTGCGAGTGTACATATATTTATAAACGGAAATCTTGTGGTCTATTAATATATTGAAATGATTGTTATGATAAACCTATGAACTCACCAACCTTTTGGTTGACACTTTTAAACATGTTTATTCTCAGGTATGAAAGAAATCTTCCGCTGTGCATTTGCTCATTTTAAAGATATTACTTAGAGTCGTACATGGCATATTTAGGTCAGTACCTCGCAATGGGACCAAATGTTGATGACTTCATCCAGGTGGATTAGGACTGGTCGTTTCAGTGAAGTATTCGACATTTAGGGTATTGACTTTATGGGTCCATTTCCAAAATCTCATAATAATCTCTACATTCTCGTTGCCATTGATTATGTATCTAAATGGGCGGAAGCACAAGATCTCCCAACTAACGATGCATGAGTTGTAGTCAACTTCTTAAAACGTCTTTTTGCTAGGTTTGGAACATCGAAAGCTTTAATAAGTGATCGGGGCACTCATTTTTGTAATAATCAACTTGAGAAAGTTCTTAAAAGATATGGAGTAACTCATAAAATCTCCACTATTATCATCCACAAACAAGTGGACAAGTTGAAAATACCAACCGAGCTTTAAAACGTATTCTAGAGAAAACCGTAGGATCAAATCCGAAGGAATGGTCCATTAAATTAGAGGATGCACTCTGGGCTTTTGGAACAGCCTACAAAACTCCAATTGAAACCACACCTTTTAAACTCGTTTACGGAAAAGCATGTCATCTTCCAGTAGAAATTGAACACAAAGCATTTTGGGCTTTGAAGAAATGTAATCTTGATTTACATGAAGCTGGACGTCTACGGTTAAGTCAAATAAACGAATTAGAAGAATTAAGACATGAAACATACGAAAATTCGTTAATCTATAAGGAAAGAACGAAGAAATGGCATGATTAAAGAATCAGAAGTTCAAAAGAATTTAAGGAAGGAGACAGAGTTCTTCTTTTCAATTCACGATTCAAGCTATTTCATGGAAAATTGAAATCAAGATGGTCTGGACCATTCATAGTCAAAAGAGTTTTCCCATACGGAACAATAGAGTTAATAAATTCAAATGGGATTGAATTTAAAGTTAATGGTCACAGAGTTAAACATTACATACATGGTCCGATGGAAGTTGACAATGAAGTCAATCATAATTTCACCACCCAAGAAAACCTTCAAAATGAAAACATAAATATGTTATCAATAACATATGAAAAATAAAAATTGGAAAATAGGGAGGATTCAAATTGGAGTGATGAAGAAGAATTCTTATACAAACCTCCCATTCCAAGAAACGAAGAAAAATGTGAACAAGAAGTTCAAATAGAAGTGAAAGAACCAAGAAAAGAACAACCGAAAAAGGATTACAAACCAACTCGACTTACTAAAGTAGGAGATCCGGGTGAATTTATCATTTCTTGCTTGCTTAGTGATGGTGCTGTATATAATGGACTCGCAGATTTAGGAGCAAGTGCAAATATTATGCCTCTTTCCTTATATAAAAGATTAGGTATGGGTAAATTAAAACCAACCAAAATAGGTGTTCAATCATTTGACCTAACCATTAAACACCCGGTTGGAATAGCAAGTAATTTACTTGTTACAGTGGGTAGTTTGATCTTTGTTACAAACTTCATAGTGATTAATATGGAGGAAAACCTTGATATTCCTCTAATTTTAGGTCGCACATTTTTAGCAACCTCCGAGGCGTTCATTGAAGTAAGAGAAGGTAGAATGACACTTAGGGATGGTGATAAATTGATCACCTTTGTGAACCAAAAGTTTAGGTCTCCACCAACCAAAACTGTTAGACCAATAAAAATACATAAGTGTAGGGAAGATGAAGAAACACTTAATGATGATCCGATCACAAAGAACCCCGTTGATGATACAAAATTAGATGAACCCATTTTTAATAGTTCAATGAAGAAACTTTATAAACGGATTCACGATGCTAAGATTAAGGGAAACCTTAAGTTATGTAACCGATTAGTATCCAATTTATCGCCAAAAGAAAAGGCGATGTTAGTTGAATTTGTGAAAGCTACGGAGGAAATCAACAAATGGAATGAAGAAAAAGTCAGAGATATACAATTGTTGATGATCCAATTGAAAATAACATTAATCACAATTTCAACACCACATCTAACTAAGTGTGGGGAGAATCAAGTCTTTAAAGGATAATATGTATTTCTGTTAGAGTTAGATATTCTGTTTTCGTGTAGTTCTCGAGAATGGAATCCGAATGGTGTTTCCCTAGCAGACTCTAAAGAACTAGTCTTCTCCCCCATTCTGAATTTTTATTTTTTTAGGTTTTACAAGATGAAGACTTCCTGTGAACTAAACCATGGTCTAATGCTACACGCTTTAATCACTAAACGGAATAATGACACCCTTCCAAGTGAATTGGTATCATTAATCAGAGGCAAATTGGACAGAGTAAGAAAAGAATCCAGGAACGAAAATAATAAGTTACATTTTGGTAAAGGAAAATCAAAATCTGCTGCGAAAAGAAGAGCACGACACCTTGAAAGATGTCACAAATGCGGAAAATGGTCACACGAAGGTAAATGTTCAAATAATCAAACATATTCAAATACCGAATTTGTTACTTTATGCAGAGAAGGACCGTTTATATGTTTCGAAGAAAAATCGTTGAATGCTCGAGGTTATGCATATGTAGCTATGGAAAACCAATTAGTCCGCTATCTTATGAGTGGGCTAAAACAGGTCACTGAGAATTCTATCTCACAGGTAGGTATGTACAGTTTTTATTTTTATTTTTTTATTTTTAACCTTTTGATAATAAACGCTAAATCGTTCACTATAAAGTATTAAATTGGTATTCAATAAAAATAGGTTTTGCGACCGAAATTATTGAGATCATACAAAAATTTATTACATCACTGCGAAATTTACCGTTTATTTTTAAGGTATAAATATCTTTAATCGATCAAACCAAAATATTTCAAAAATTCGTCATGAGTGAAACTAGGTTATGGAACCGAAATTACTTTACCGAAAAGAGGGGCGTATATTTTTGATAATATTTGATTGATTAAAGTGGGATAAAAGAACAAAAAGATTTTAAATTTTATTTTTACTTTGTTTTTAAAATTAATATTAAATTATTAATGTAACTTTTTAAAATCAATATATTTAAGTTTGTAAATATTTGAAAAATTAATATGTTTAAAATAAGTTTGTATGTTTAAAAACAAAATTTTTAATATAAAGTTTGTATTAATAATATGAATTTTTAATTTTATGCATTTTAAATTTAAGTTTGGTGTGAATTTAAAAACAAAAATTTACTTTATTTCGTTAAGTTAAAAATATGATTTTTAAAATTCGTCGTGAGTTGAAAACTAGGTCGTTGAACTGAAATTGCTCTACCCAAGGGAGGGACGAGAACTTTTATTATCATTATCTTTAACCTTATTGAATTAAAGTATGCTAAAAACATTTAAAAAACCCAAAAATCTTTACTTTTAAAACCGCGCTTTGAATTGACAAATTTTAAAATTTTGTGGAGGGACGGACTAGGACAACGATTCGAAACGCCCTCATCCTAAAAAGAAACAAAATTTTAATTTTTAATTAATTATATGTTTCATTAGTATAAGGTTTTTATAAAAAAAAAAAAAAGCAAAATGTTACTGTACCCGAACCCCATGCGATCGCATGGGATTTGGCCTTCAGGACCATGCGATCACATGGAGCTGAATTTTTGGCCAGAAACAAATACCAGCGAGCTGTTCTGCTCTCTCCACTCCAAAATACACACATACGAACATTCACACACAAACACTCCTAATTTTATCAATTTTTTACCAAATTCAACCAAATTTCTCGCTACAATCCGCTCTAAACATGAAATTGTTCAGAAGTTTATCAAGAAAGGTAACAATTTCACTCCTAAACCTCTTTAAATTTGATTTTTAGTGTTCTTGAGCTATATTTTTCCTAATTTGATTTTGTTAATTTCTAGTGTAATTAGAGTTAAATTGTTAGTATTTTATGCATGTATAACCTAGATTGATGCTATTTAACATGATTTGAAGCCAAAAACTTTAAAATTTTTAGAAATCTAGGGTTTGTGTTCTTGAGCAATTTGGGGCTTTTTGATATAAATAGGTTATGGCCGATTTTTTTCATGAATTATAGCTAAATTAAGTAGTGTAACATGTTTAGGTAGCTAAATGATCCAAACTTTGATCCTAAACATGATTTTTGAGAATTAAAGTAGACTTTTTAGGTCCAAAATTCATGAACTTGATTAATTTGATATAATTGCCATTTGAGACTTGTTTAATTGCTAGTAATGACTATTTTGACATGTTATTTGAGTTAAATGCTTATGAACTTTGTATACATTTTCATATATGCTTATTTGAAAAAGTGTAGAATTATTAAAATTGTGAAAATGTGTATAAGTTTAATTTTGATTGAACATGTTAATTTAATTGTTTCAAGTTGTCATTTTGCTAACCACTAATGCATATTTGGATGCACAAATTTTTGTGTTTAATGTGTTTTGCAGAGATTTATAGATACTGATGGTGCAACCTCTATCATCCAGGCAACCTGCTCCAGAACCTGAACCAGAAATACAATATGAACCTGAACCGGAACAACAACAGGAACCACAACAACAGCCTGATCAACACGTACCTTATTATAATCCGCTACAATTTGTTGATGCCTTCACAGTATTTCTGATGCATCCACCAGTAGAATACCCAACGATTCCTGAACACACGTTGCATCCTAATCTGAGATTCGATAGAAGCTGGAGAGATTACCCATCATATCAAAGTAACAAATTCAAACTGCTACCGAAAAATGTAGAGGTGCCAAGGGTAATCGATTGGGATCCTTTGAAAAGGGTTCAACTAGCTAACTTAGTTAGGGAGCATCTGATCCAAAGGTATGGTAGTTCTTCTTTTACCGATTGGGAACATTTATTCACCATCTGTAGACCTGTATATAAGGAATGGTGTGTTGAGCTGATGAGTACTATAGCGTTAAATGTAGATGTAGATAGATTAGATGATAGAACTTTTCTTAGATTTATACTTGGCCGTAGGATGTACAGGATGTCCATGCTGGACAGGGCCAGGGCTTTACAGATATATACTCCCGGTGAATTACTACTACCCGATTGTATGAATTTGATTTATCGTGGTGAAAGGGTAGATAGGAATTTTAACGCGAACGCTGTCTGGAGGCGTATGTCAAACTATAATGTTTTTACGATGGGAGGAAAACACTCCTACTTACATATTAACAAAGCCGAACTTCGTATAATTCATAGATTTCTGGCTAACTCGATTACACAAAGAGGTAACAATAAAGAGAAAATGACCTTACATGATTTATTTTACCTAAAGTGTATTCGAGACCCAAGAAGCTTTGTTAATATCCCCTACTGTGTTGGTTTTTATTTATCAAAAATGGTAGAAGGAATACAGGAAGGGGGAATAATAGGAGGAGGTATTTTTGTTACTCTCATTGGAGAGTATTTGGATGTAGATAGGGACCAAGGGGGTCCACTTTTAGAATGTAGGGAACAGGTTGAGCCTTTAGGATTGAAGGTCTATCAGGGTGCTAAGGTATTAAAGAGCAGACGCAACCAGCCAGTACCCTATGAAGGTAGTCATCCTCAGGTAGGGAGAGTTTCAGATGAGAAAATGGAGGAAGCAGATGACATTAGGGATGTCATTAGGGAGGCTATGACTGACATCTACCAGCGTGTAGATGAAGTAGATATGACAAACGGAGAGAGATTTCGTCAGATGGAGCAGTGGCAAGCCCGGAATGATTACGAGCATTCCAGGCAACGATAGCATGATAGATGGGACTATCATCAGCGTCAGATTATGAGCCGGCTGTCACCTCAGGATCACTACGTTCCGACCCAGCCCGCTTACTATCCTCCACACCAGCCCGAGATGAGACCACCATATACTCTCTACGACCCTAACCAGGCCTACCAGTACACCTATCACTAACCATGGAACCCGGACGACGACATGAACTGGAACCCCTATCCAGATTGATATAGTTCATATTGGTGATTTCTATGATTTTTATCTTTTTATGATTTTTATTTATGTTTAAACATATGATATTGTGATACATTAATGTATTGTTTAATATTTTTATTATTTGGTGCTAATATTTCATATTTGATTTTTACCATGCATATTTATATTTGTATGTATGTATATTGTCAATTGTACACAACAGGGTAAAACAACGCATTTTCAAAGACTGGCATTAAGTTCAGCAAAAGCTAGTACTTTTGACAACAAAACGAAAAACAAAAGTGATGTAACAACAAGACGGAATGAACAAATGATGTGCACCATTTATTATTTAGCAAACAAACACCAATATATTTGGAAACTTTGGTAAAATTTAATCATTTTTCTACGCTAATCACCCTCAATAATTTAAATTGTTACTGATTTCTTGCAAATGAGGGCATTGCAAGATCTTAAGTGTGGGAAGGGGTTAAATCCTTTCGGATTTTTAAAATTTTTGACTTATACACTTGGTTACCATTAAAAATACTAGTAACGCAGTAGTTGTATTAGAATCTAGTGCACTCTGATAATAAAGAACAGCCCTAGTCTTATATACTGACTACCCAATTCTAGTAAAATTTTTCAAAATTTTCAATAAAATGAATTCAAAATTATGTTTATACATATTTAAGAACGATAAAACTAGGTGTTAACACCGAAATTATTGTTACCTCGGAAAGGACATAAATTGAGAAACAACCCAAAATGTTAGAATTCATTTAAAATGGAATAGAGAACGATAAAAAGGCAAAGAAAGGAAAATAAAAGCCAAATGTGAGGAAAATTTACCAAGTTATTTAAAAACATATATCACATATTTTTGTACAAATAATTGAAGATACTTTTGTTTTGGACAAAATTAACCGTTTTACCCGGAAAACTGTAAGATATTTGAAAGAAAGATGGATCTACACGATGAATCAATTCCATCATTAAAAGAAAGTAAAGTCTTCCGAAAAATAAACGCGCTTCTTGATTTAGGTCAGGAAGTTGTCGTCCAGACCAGTTGTAGAGTCTATGAAAAACCTTGAAAAGTTTTCTCGAAAATCAGCTGGAAATCCACGAACCTCAGCATCAAACAGGGTCGCCAAGTGGTCAGACTTATCCTAACCATGAGAGGATCTGTCTCGTAAAATGGGGAGGACGCCGTGCAAATTAGCTTGATAAGACTAATGAATCAGACCCCCAGAAAGGATAATCTCCTTAAAGATTAAAAATCAGCTTTTAAGCCTGATATTACTCAATCCTTGAGATTGACTTTAAAGATTGAGAATTACAAACTCATGGAATTCGATGATATCTAAACTCGAGCTTGAACGAGAAAATATTTTGATCAAAATTACAAACCGATTTGTTTTCTGAAAACCTATTTTCAATGCATTCATTACTATTGAACGTAAAATCCTAGGAATTCACCTGGAATTCATTAGGTCACCTGAACCAAATCGGGTGTCAACCGTAAGAACGGTGGTTGCATAGCATGGTCAAAGACATGACCTTGTGCCAGACCGAAAAACCATAAGGGTGAGCTTTACTATTGCTCATTCAAAGGATAGTAATTGCATCCGACACGTTATAGACCATAATTAAAAGCATGTAAGGGGACATTGCCTTAACAGTTGCTTGTTCAAAGCTTTCTTTTACAATCGGACGGTAGTTTACCGAAAGGTAATATACGGAGCAAGTATACTGGACGTGTTGCTTTCCTAATACAAGGTTAGCAAGTGGGTGACACAAAACTGCAAGTTTTGAGCTAAAATTTTCAAATCTGAAACCCACAAAAACATTTTGCAAACACCGGTGAAGGGTTATTCCGGAAAACTTATCTACAGTAAAAGCTAGATTGTATTTTCAAAAGATCAAATATTTTCATAAAGATCCAATTTCCTTAAGGATCTAAATTTTTATAGTCATGTGAGACTGTAAACCACATCGTTACTACCATTGTTCATACCGCCGTATAGAAATCACTGATGTACAAAGTGTGAAGAATAAAGAAGTGATTCTAGTATATTTTTATTTCAAGACTATATTGCTTGAGAACAAGCAACGCTCAAGTGAGGGAATATTTGATAATGCTAAAAACGAACATATATTTCATAGCATTATCCCTCAAGAAAGACAAGATTTTAGTTGCAATTGTTCTATTTACAAGTAATATTCGTTTAAATAATAAAAGGTGAAGACAAAAGACTGATTCGACGAATTGAAGATGCAAACGACCAAAAAGCTCAAAAGTACAAAGTACAATCAAAGTGGTTCAAATTATTGATGAGAAACGTCTCAAAATTACAAGAGTACAAGTCGCAAAACGCAAAATATAAGATATTAAGAGTACAATTCAAAATATAAGATATTAAGAGTTCAAATTATTGATGAGAAACGTCTCAAAATATAAGAGTACAATTCGAAAATTCGGAACCGGGACCAGAGTCAACTCTCAACGCTCAACGCAACGGACTAAAAATTACAAGTCAACTATGCACATAAATATAATATAATATTTAAATAATTCTTAAAATTATTTATATATTATATATTATATTTAAACTGTCTGCAAGATAGAAACAAGCTCATGTGAGCTGGAAAAAGTGGCCATGCGATCGCATGGCCTGAAAGCCTAAACTCCATGCGATCGCATGGTGAACAGTGACAGGTGACATCCTATAAATTTTGCAGTTTTGGTTGATCTTTTACACCATCTTTTTCTTCTCTTCTCTCAACGTATAAATAAATAAATATATATTATAATTTTAATTTTAATTTTAATTCTAATAATAAGGGTATGTTAGCGAATGTTGTAAGGGTGTAAGTCGAAATTCTGTCCGTGTAACGCTACGCTATTTTTAATCATTGTAAGTTATGTTCAACCTTTTTAATTTAATGTCTCGTAGCTAAGTTATTATTATGCTTATTTAAGACGAAGTAATCATGATATTGGGCTAAATATTAAAATTGGGTAATTGGGCTTTGTACCATAATTGGGGTTTGGATAAAAGAACGACACTTATGGAAATTAGACTATGGTCTATTAATGGGTTTTATATTAACTAAATGATACCTCGTTGATTTCATATATAGACTTATAATTTAACGTATTTATATATAACCACATACGCTTGACTGGGTACGGTGGGCGGGATATCTATAAATACCAATAATTGTTCATTTTACAGGACACGAAACTGGATTAATAGTTAATAGACTTGTTGAAACAGGGGTGGATTACATTCAAGGGTAATTGGTGTAATTGTTAATAAAGTAGTAAAACCTTAGACTACACGCAGTCGATAACCTGGTGTATTCATTAAACAAAGTATTAAGACCTTGTTACAATTCGAATCCCCAATTAGTGGGAATATTTGACTTAATAAGAATAATTTAACGAAGACTTTCGCACTCTATGATTATGACTGATGGACTATTATGGACAAATTCGTATGGACATATCAAATAACCCAGGACAAAGGACAATTAACCCATGGGAATAAACTAAAAACAACACGTCGAATATCATGATTACGGAAGTTTAAATAAGCATAATTCCTTTATTTCATATTTAATTTTCTTTATTTCAAATTTAATTGCACTTTTAATTATCGCACTTTTATTTATTGTCATTGTATTTAATTGCACTTTTAATTATTGTACTCTTTAATTTTCGTACTTTTTATTTATCGCATTTTCATTATCGTTATTTACTTTACGATTTAAATTAAGTTTTTTATATATTTAATATTTTACATTAGGTTTTAACTGCGACTAAAGTTTTAAAATCGACAAACTGGTCATTAAACGGTAAAAACCCCCTTTTATAATAATAATACTACTTATATATATTTTTGTATTTTTACAATTATAAGTTAAAAAATATAGCGTTAAACTTGGCTAGAGTTCCCTGTGGACGAACCGGACTTACTAAAAACTACACTACTGTACGATTAGGTACACAGCCTATAAGTGTTGTAGCAAGGTTTAGGTATATCCACTCTATAAATAAATAAATCACTTGTGTAAAATTGTATCGTATTTAATAGTATTTCCTTGTAAAAATTAATGCTATTTTATACATCACCTCGCACACATCCATCACATACCCACGAATTCCCAAGTTGGAGCTCCAGTCTTGTTTGTTAAGAAGAAGGATGGGTCGATGAGATTGTGTATCGACTACAGAGAATTGAACAAGTTGACAATCAAGAATTGGTATCCGCTACCGAGGATTGATGACTTATTTGATCAACTAAAGGGATCTATTTGTAATTCGAAGATTGATTTGAGATCCGGGTATCACCAATTGAGAGTCAAAGAAGCTGATGTCCCGAAGACAGTGTTTAGAACACGTTACAGACATTATGAGTTACAGTAATGTCGTTTGGTTTGACAAACGCACCGACAGTGTTCATGGACCTCATGAACTGTGTGTGTAAGCCATACCTAGATAAATTCGTCATTGTGTTCATTGATGATATATTGGTGTACTCCAAGAACAGAGAAGAGCACGAACAACATCTACGCTCGATATTGACTATGCTTAGAGAAGAGCAGTTGTATGCAAAGTTCTCTAAGTGTGACTTTTAGTTACCAGAGGTACAATTTCTTGGCCATGTTGTAGGGGCCAATGGAATACAGGTCGATCCAGCAAAGATTGAGTCAGTTAAGAATTGGGAAACTCCAAAGACGCCAATGCAGATTAGGCAATTTTTGGGTCTAGCTGGTTACTACCGGAGATTCATTGAAGGATTCTCTAAGATCGCCCGACCAATAACCGCATTGACTCATAAGGGCAAGAAGTTTGAGTGGTCAGAACTGTAGTGACCCGAACTTTTCCATGTTTATATATATATTAAATGAAATTGTTATTTACATGATTAAGTATTTCCAACATGTTAAGCAATCAAACTTATTAAGACTTGATTAATTGGAATAGGTTTCATATAGACAAATGACCACCCAAGTTGACCGGTGACTCACGAACGTTAAAACTTGTAAAAACTATACGATGACATATATATGGTTATATATATAGTTAACATAATTTTATTATAAGTATGTATCTCATTAGGTATTTTAACAATGAGTTATGTACATAAAAATGAGACTATTAAATTAAGAAACTCAAAAACGATATATATAACGATTATCGTTATAACGTCTTACTAGGTACATATGAATCATATTAAGATATTGATACACTTGGTTAATTAGGTTAAATGATAAGTAAATATATCATTAAGTGTATTAACAATGAACTACATATGTAAAAGCAAGACTACTAACTTAATGATTTTGAAACGAGACATATATGTAACGATTATCGTTGTAACGACATTTAATGTATATATATCATATTAAGAGATATTCATACATCATATTATCATGATAATATAATAATTTAAAATCTCATTTGATATTATAAACATTGGGTTAACAACATTTAACAAGATCGTTAACCTAAAGGTTTCAAAACAACACTTACATGTAACGACTAACGATGACTTAACGACTCAGTTAAAATGTATATACATGTAGTGTTTTAATATGTATTCATACACTTTTGAAAGACTTCAAGACACTTATCAAAATACTTCTACTTAACAAAAATGCTTACAATTACATCCTCGTTCAGTTTCATCAACAATTCTACTCGTATGTACCCGTATTCGTACTCGTACAATACAAAGCTTTTAGATGTATGTACTATTGGTATATACACTCCAATGATCAGCTCTTAGTAGCCCATGTGAGTCACCTAACACATGTGGGAACCATCATTTTGAAGGTATTTCGTATGCCCGAGCGACATATTAAATTAATGTGGCTAGTATGTTATGATCCAAGTCGGGTCATACCCAATAACAAGCTTACCGACACCTTAAACGTATTTGATCTTAACGATTGGTTCATTAAATAAATACGCGACACTTGGATTTTAGAAAATCGGTTTTCTGAAATATTATCACTTGGGATAAATTATTTGGATAATTTATATTTAATTATTTATAGGTTTAAATAATTATGTTGTGTTATATTTTATAAAATGATTTATAAAATACAAGTAACTTAACAAATGCATTATATTTATAACAAGTTTTATATAACTTATAACAAGTTTTATAAATCTTATTATATATTTAAAGTGGGCAGATTTTGGGACTCCTAGGAGACATCCCATGCCTTGTTTTGTTGCTTTTAAGATCACAACTGTTAAGGTGCATGTTGGTCTTTAATATACCAAGTGATTGACTCAAGAAAGGCATGCAATATACTTCAAGATAGCAAAAAAAAATTCTGCCTTCTCCTATAGAGCTGGCCGAACTGTTTTAGGCAGAAAAAAGAGGGCTTTGATTGCTAATCTTGCTCATTTAAGTGTCCTAAATCCTAACCAAACAAAGGTGGTGTTGGTACATCAAAAGCTTGGGGTATTTTCACACTTGAGGCTTCAAGTTAGAAGCTTTTAATTCATCATTTTCATCACACATTTCAGCTCAAATACTGCTGCTGCTGTTCGGTTTTCTCAAGGGCAGAAAAGTGGGTTTCAAGCTAGGTTTCAAGGTGATAAAGGTTTAACCAACTCAAGGGTGGTTTGGTGTATTGTTCTATCATCTTCATCATCATCTTAAGCCTTCAAAACAGCCCTCAAACTTGGTTTTGAGGAGGTATTGAATCACTTCTTTTCTTGTTAATTGTAAGCATATATTTTCACAACTTGATCCTTGATGGGATTTGGCTTTAAATGGTATAAAGATTAACAAGTTAAAATTGATAATTACACGCTTCCGTTTATAATGATTCTTAAAAGGTTTTAAGATATATGAACTTGTTAAATTCCAACAATGGTATCTAGAGCCGAGGTTGTTGAAATATGCTTCGAATTGTTGTTTAAAACCCACTATATTTGCAATCTACTAACATGCATGAATGTAGATTGCAAAAACAAATGGGTTTGGGTGGGTATTAGGAAATGGCCGAATTCAAGAGGGCTTCAAAAGTGGGTTTTGGACTCTCTAATTTGGTCATACTTGGTTGCATGTTGAAGTTCACAATCTATGCCTTAACCTCGTGTTTGGTTGAATGTTTGAATGAATTGTATGATTCATATGGTTTGTAATATTATTCATTCACATGGCTTGTAATATTATTCATTTGGCATGTAATAATTCATTCATATGGCTATGTAATTTATTTTATATTTGGTATGTAAAATAGATTAAGTTGTATTTTCATTTTCTAGATAAAATGTATTAGGATACATATTTTGTAAAAATGAAGATACAAGATGATGAAGACTTGAAGAACACAAGGAGCATATGGATGCAAGGTTAAGTGGGAGATTGTAATCTCCTACTTTGTATTATTACCCCTTAACCCGGTGACATTTGTTTTCGGCTAAACAAATGTCCACCAAAATGGCTAGATTGTGAACAAACTTGTTTTGCATGTGTGGTTGTTTGTATGTTTATTGTGTTTGTATATTTGGTTGATACAATTAATTACATGATAACAACAAGAAAAACGACAATTTAATTGGTTAAATTAGACATATTAATGACATGCAAAACGACAATTTAATTGGTTAAATTGAAAGCAACTAAAGACCTTAATAAATGGTTATTAAGAACAAGAAAAGGATCACTAATATATAAAATGGTTTATATCAAGTAATTGGCTAATTACAAGACATGAAAATGGTTTTTCATAAGTACCATACACTAAATGCATGTTGGTGTATGGCATAAAAGTTTTCTCAAACTAGAATAAACGAAAACTTAAAATCCCTTTTACAAACAAGGTAAACAAGTTTAACGTCATCCTATTGTGTGACACTTAAAAGTATTAGGGAACTCATGATGGGATAAAGGTCACCTAACCGTTATGAGCAAACTAATATGATTAAGGTAAATTTCACATGCTTGTGGGATAAAGGTCACCTAACCACTTGTATGTTAAATTTACAAGTCTATACAAGTAGGACGACTTGATTTGGGAATCATGAACTTAGGGTCACCGAAGCATGAGGAACAAATAGGCGTTGATGGGATAAATATGCCATGCAAAAGGATTGCATGATCCCATACTCTAGAAGTTGCAAATGGATTGCAATTGTCATTTATTGACTACCTAGCTAAATTAAATTGCGGGATAAAGGTCACCTAACCGAAATTTGGTTTACCGTTGGATTCTAGAATTTAATAATTCAATTGAATTTAAAGGGTATTGAATGTTAAATTAAAATCGATACTTAAACGAACTTTGTTAATTTTGTAGATGGCCGCCAATAACAACAACAACATTCAAAACGCACCACTTAACATGAACAACCTATCATTAAGGTCTCTCTTAGAGAAAGACAAACTCAACCATACAAACTTTATGGATTGGTTCCGCAATCTTCGGATTGTCCTCAAACAAGAGGATAAAGCGTATGTACTTGAGGACCCCATTCCCGATCAACCAGATGAGAATGATGTGGAAGCAATGGCCTCTTACGATAAGTATTGCCACGACTCCCTTCAAGTCTCATGCTTAATGCTTGGGACTATGATACCCGAACTCCAAAAGGATTTCGAGCATCATAGTGCATACGACATGATAACGCAATTGAAGGAGATGTTCCTCTAACAAGCGCGTGTCGAGCGTTTCGAGACCGTTCGGGCGCTACATGCTTGTCGTATGGACGATACCCAATCGGTTTCATCTTATGTGCTTAAGATGAAGAGCCTTATTGATCGTGCTAACCGCCTTAACCTAAACATATCAAATGAGTTAGCCACCGATCTTATCCTTAACTCCCTATCAAAAAGGTTTGATCAATTTGTAATTAATTACAATATGAATGGGATGGATAAGAGCATAGGTGAGCTTCACGGTATGCTTAGAACGGTGGAAACTAGCATGGGTAAAAGGGCTTTACCCGTGTTAGCAATCGATCAAGGTGGATCCAAAGGTAACACCTCTAAGCCAAAGGTGGCCAAGAGAAAAGGACCCGCCCATCAAGGTAAAGGGAAAGGGAAGATGGTTACCCCAACCATCAACAAGGCTAAGAAGCAAAAGGTAACCGAGAAGGAAAACCCCAAAGAAGACCCATGTTTCGGTTGCGGTGAGATGGGTCATTGGAAACGAAACTGTCCGGTCTATCTTAAGGAGTTGAAGGACAAGAGGGATGCAGGGCAAACCTCAGGTAATATATATATGGTATATATAGAGCTTAGTATTACTTCTTCTAATACATGGGTATTAGACACGGGATGTGGAACTCATATTTGCAATTCTTTGCAGGGGTTCAAAAGAAGTGATCATAAGGCGGGAACATCAAGTCTCTATATGGGCAATGGTGCAAAGGTGCATGTTAAAGCTCAAGGAGATTTTATTTTGAAGTTTCCAAGCGGATTGGAACTTATTTTAGAAAATGTTTTGTATACTCCGGATTTGTGTAGAAACATTATTTCTATTTCTCGCTTAAAAAAATGTGGTTACGTTGTTAATTTTATTGATGATGAAATTCATGTTTCTAAAGACAATGTATTCTATTTCAAGGCTTCGCCTTCAAATGGAATTTATGAATTGGTTCATGATGACGCATCATCGAGCTCTATATACCATACAAGCACCAAGAAACTCAAAAGGGATTTGAGCGATTCCTATTTATGGCATTGTCGCCTTGGCCATATAAACAAGAACCGAATGCATACACTTCAAAAGAATGGACTTTTGAAATCAACTGAAATGGATTCGTTTGATGTATGTGAATCTTGTTTACAAGGAAAGATGACTAAAGCACCTTTCAAAGGGACCTATGAAAGGGCTAAAGACTTATTGGGATTAATACATTCAGATGTGTGTGGACCCTTTAAGCCCATGACTAGGAATGGTGAAAGATACTTTGTTACTTTCATTGATGACTTTAGTCGTTTCGGATATGTCTACTTATTAAGACACAAGGACGAAACGTTTGAAGCATTCAAAGAATATCAAAACGAAGTACAAAATCAACTCAATAAGACAATTAAGGTACTTCGTACCGATAGAGGAGGTGAATACCTAAGCGATGCTTTCCAAGATCATCTTAGGAGTTGTGGGATCATCTCACAACTTACTCCACCCGGAACACCCCAACTTAATGGAGTTTCCGAAAGGAGGAACCGAACCTTAATGGATATGGTTCGATCTATGATGGCAAGAAGCTCGTTACCTCTATCATTTTGGGGTTATTGTCTAAGCTCCGCGGTTCGTATTTTAAATATGGCCCCAACCAAGAAAGTGGAACGAACTCCTCATGAGATGTGGTTTGGAAAACCTCCTTCTCTTTCATACTTGAAAGTATGGGGATGTGAAGCTTATCCTAAGCAATATGTAGCTAATAAGCTACATGCTCGATCCACAAAGTGTATCTTCATAGGATATCCCAAAGATGACATGGGGTATTACTTCTATGATCCATCCGAGCAAACGGTATTTATTGCTCGGAAAGCGGAATTCCTTGAAACCAAGTTCCTTATGGAAGGTGATGGTGAAAGGAAGATAGATCTTGTAGAGGTACAAGATCAAACCGATGATACACAATTGGTTGGCACTAGTACTCAACATGAGGATGTTGAAAATGATCAAGTGGATGATCAAGGTACACAAGACGTTCGAAGATCTAGTAGGATTAGTAATCCTCCCGAGAGATATGGGTTTCTCGTGGATGGTTGCTATACGGTTGATTTGGATGAACCGACAAACTACGAAGATGCTTTATCAAGGATTGATAAAGATAAATGGCAGGAAGCCATGAACGCCGAGATGCAATCCATGTATGAAAATCAAGTTTGGGAACTTGTTTTGCAACCTCCTAGCTCCAAGCTAGTTGATTGCAAATGGCTTTTCAAAATGAAAACCGACATACATGGAAACTTGGATACATACAAAGCTAGACTTGTAGCAAAAGGTTTCACTCAAACTCAAGGGGTTGATTATGATGAAACTTTCTCGCCTGTGGCAATGCTAAAGTCTATTAGGATATTATTTGCCATTGCTGCTCACTATGACTATGAAATATGGCAAATGGATGTCAAAACCGCTTTCCTGAATGGATATCTTGAGGAAGATGTCTATATGGTACAGCCCGAAGGTTTTGTTGATCCGAAAAATCCTAAGAAGGTATGCAAGTTAAAGAAGTCAATCTACGGATTGAAACAAGCATCTAGAATGTGGAATCATCGTTTTAATGAAGAGGCAAAGAAATTTGGCTTCATTAAAAATGGTGATGAAGCTTGTGTATACAAGAAGGCTAGTGGGAGCTCCATAATGTTTCTTGTGATATATGTGGATGATATATTATTATTTGGGAATGATATTACCACAATGCAAGAAGTCAAAACTTGGCTAAAGAGTTGCTTCTCCATTAAGGATCTTGGAGAAGCACAATACATATTGGGGATAGGGATCTATAGGAATAGGTCCAAAAGATTGATAGGTTTGAGTCAAAGTACATACATTGATAAAATCTTGAAAAGGTTCAAGATGGAAAACTCTAAGAAAGGTTTGGTACCTATTCAAAGAGGAACTGTTCTCAGTTCATCTCAGTGTCCTACCACGAAAGATGAACAAGAGAGAATGAAGAAAGTCCCATACGCATCTGCTATTGGGTCTATCATGTATGCAATGATATGTACTAGACCGGATGTGTCATGCGCTCTAAGCTTGACAAGTAGATACCAGAACAACCCAGGAAACAGTCATTGGATTGCTGTTAAAAGTATATTGAAATACCTTAGGAGAACTAAGGATATGTTTCTAATATATGGGTCTGGTGAGGAGGAACTCGCTGTAAAAGGTTACGCGGACGCGATTTTCCAAACTGATCGAGATGACTCTCGATCACAATCCGGTTATGTCTTCATGTTAAATGGTGGTGCAGTCTCTTGGAAGAGCTCAAAATAGGAAGTTGTTGCGTTATCCACTACAGAGTCGGAGTACATTGCCGCCTCATTGGCAGCTCAGGAAGCTGCATGGATGAAGAAATTCATCGACGACTTAGGAGTGGTCCCTTCCATTCAGGACCCTCTTGAGATCTTTTGTGATAACGAGGGTGCCATTGCTCAAATCAAGGAACCTCGTGCTCATCAAAAGACTCGTCACATTGAGCGGAGATTCAACTACATCATGGATGAGGTTGAAAAGGGAAAGATATGTATTCACAAAGTTCACACAGATCAAAATGTTGCGGATCCACTCACGAAGCTTTTACATGGGCCAAAACATGAGGGACATGTTTGTGCATTAGGGCTTCGATATTCTAGTGATTGGAATTGATCTATTTTATGTATTGTAATGGAATGAATTAGTTCAAACTCATTAATATAATTATGGTATTAATTTAATTATGAGTCATGTTCCAATTTTGCATATTTTATCCATGAATAAACTATTATTCTAAATTCCGTAGTCGATCACATTTGTGGGAATGCATGTGAGGTTTAGACTATTATGAACTTGGATTGGTATACATTCATAGGTTGAATGTGGGGCAGGGTTGCTACCAAGGTTCATAGATATTTGTGAGATACAAATATTGGAAGACCCGCTCTCAAGATTTATTGCATGGAGCCTTTGTGGTTGATCACATGTAATCTTGAGTAAAGGCAAATATCATCGTATCCTCTGACCTGAGATACATATTGGGTCCTCATATTCACCGAGTATTATGCCTTGATTCTTTCCTTCGCTATTCTGAAATATGGTAGTACATAAGGAAGAGCTCAGGTATAATACAAAGTGTGTATCTAGGACGTATGTAGTCAAGATGGAATTTGTCCCTCTTATTCGTTGAGAGTCAGATGTCTAAGGCCTGATAAAGTTAAATCTATAAGAGAGTGGTCACTCTGTATCTCTTGGATTTGACATGACATCTAGGATGAAAGGATATAATGAAAGATTCACCTATTCATATTCGAGATGGGAACTCGAAAAGGATGATGTTATTGAATGGCACAAAGTCATAACATATTGGGGGTGATGGACGGTCGTTAGGTGGTATCCATCACTTGCATTAATTTCTTATGTTTCTCGTGCAAGTGGGAGATTGAAGGTATTTTGTATGCCCGAGCGACATATTAAATTAATGTGGCTAGTATGTTATGATCCAAGTCGGGTCATACCCAATAACAAGCTTACCGACACCTTAAACGTATTTGATCTTAACGATTGGTTCATTAAATAAATACGCGACACTTGGATTTTAGAAAATCGGTTTTCTGAAATATTATCACATGGGATAAATTATTTGGATAATTTATATTTAATTATTTATAGGTTTAAATAATTATGTTGTGTTATATTTTATAAAATGATTTATAAAATACAAGTAACTTAACAAATGCATTATATTTATAACAAGTTTTATATAACTTATAACAAGTTTTAAAAAATCTTATTATATATTTAAAGTGGGCAGATTTTGGGACTCCTAGGAGACATCTCATGCCTTGTTTTGTTGCTTTTAAGATCACAATTGTTAAGGTGCATGTTGGTCTTTAATATACCAAGTGATTGACTCAAGAAAGGCATGCAATATACTTCAAGATAGCAAAAAAAAATTCTGCCTTCTCCTATAGAGCTGGCCGAACTGTTTTAGGCAGAAAAAGGAGGGCTTTGCTTGCTAATCTTGCTCATTTAAGTGTCCTAAATCCTAACCAAACAAAGGTGGTGTTGGTACATCAAAAGCTTGGGGTATTTTCACACTTGAGGCTTCAAGTTAGAAGCTTTTAAGTCATCATTTTCATCACACATTTCAGCTCAAATACTGCTGCTGCTGTTCGGTTTTCTCAAGGGCAGAAAAGTGGGTTTCAAGCTAGGTTTCAAGGTGATAAAGGTTTAACCAACTCAAGGGTGGTTTGGTGTATTGTTCTATCATCTTCATCATCATCTTAAGCCTTCAAAACAGCCCTCAAACTTGGTTTTGAGGAGGTATTGAATCACTTCTTTTCTTGTTAATTGTAAGCATATATTTTCACAACTTGATCCTTGATGGGATTTGGCTTTAAATGGTATAAAGATTAACAAGTTAAAATTGATAATTACACGCTTCCGTTTATAATGATTCTTAAAAGGTTTTAAGATATATGAACTTGTTAAATTCCAACACATTTGGCAACTAGCATGAAATATCTCATAAAATTACAAAAATATGAGTAATCATTCATGACTTATTTACATGAAAACAAAATTACATATCCTTTATATCTAATCCATACACCAACGACCAAAAACACCTACAAACACTTTCATTCTTCAATTTTCTTCATCTAATTGATCTCTCTCAAGTTCTATCTTCAAGTTCTAAGTGTTCTTCATAAATTCTACAAGTTCTAGTTTCATAAAATCAAGAATACTTCCAAGTTTGCTATCTTACTTCCAATCTTGTAGAGTGATCATCCAACCTCAAGAAATCTTTCTTATTTACAGTAAGATATCTTTCTAATACAAGGTAATACTCATATTCAAACTTTGATTCAATTTCTATAACTATAACAATCTTATTTCGAGTGGAAATCTTACTTGAACTTGTTTTTCGTGTCATGATTCTGCTTCAAGAACTTTCAAGCCATCCAAGGATCCTTTGAAGCTAGATCCATTTTTCTCATTTCCAGTACCTTTATCCAGAAAACTTGAGTTAGTAATGATGTTCATAACATCATTCGATTCATACATATAAAGCTATTTTATTCGAAGGTTTAAACTTGTAATCACTAGAACATAGTTTAGTTAATTCTAAACTTGTTCGCAAACAAAAGTTAATCCTTCTAACTTGACTTTTAAAATCAACTAAACACATGTTCTATATCTATATGATATGCTAACTTAATGATTTAAAACCTGGAAACACGAAGAACACTGTAAAACCGGACATACGCCGTCGTAGTAACACCGCGGGCTGTTTTGGGTTAGTTAATTAAAAACTATGATAAACTTTGATTTAAAATTGGTTCTTATGGAAAAATTATTTTTCTTATGAACATGAAACTATATCCAAAAATCATGGTTAAACTCAAAGTGGAAGTTTGTTTTCTAAAATGGTCATCTAGACATCGTTCTTTCGACTGAAATGACTACCTTTACAAAAACGACTTGTAACTTATATTTCCGACTATAAACCTATACTTTTTCTGTTTAGATTCATAAAATAGATTTTAATATGAAACCATAGCAATTTGATTAACTCAAAATGGATTTAAAATGAAGAAGTTATGGGTAAAACAATATTGGATAATTTTTCTTGTTGTAGCAACGTGAAAATTGTTAACAAATCTATATTAATCATATCCTAGCTAACTTATATTGTATTATACATGTATTCTAATATATTATGTAATCTTGGGATACCATAGACACGTATGCAAATGTTTCGACCTATCATGTCGACCCATCTATATATATATTGCGGAACAACCATAGACACTCTATATGTGAATGTTGGAGTTTGCTATACTGGGTTGAGGTTGATTCCAAAATATATATATAGTTTGAGTTGTGATCAATACTGAGATATGTATACACTGGGTTGTGGATTGATTCAAGATAATATTTATCGATTTATTTCTGTACATCTAACTGTGGACAACTAGTTGTAGGTTACTAACGAGGACAACTGACTTAATAAACTTAAAACATCAAAATGTATTAAAAGTATTGTAAATATATTTTGAACATACTTTGATATATATGTATATATTGTTATAGGTTCGTGAATCAACCAGTGGCCAAGTCTTACTTCCCGACGAAGTAAAAATCTGTGAAATTGAGTTATAGTCCCACTTTTAAAATCTAATATTTTTGGGATGAGAATACATGCAGGTTTTATAAATGATTTACAAAGTAGACACAAGTATGTGAAACTACATTCTATGGTTGAATTATCGAAATCGAATATGCCCCTTTTTATTAAGTCTGGTAATCTAAGAATTAGGGAACAGACACCCTAATTGACGCGAATCCTAAAGATAGATCTATTGGGCCTAACAAACCCCATCCAAAGTACCAGATGCTTTAGTACTTCAAAATTTATATCATATTCGAAGGGTGTCCCGGAATGATGGGGATATTCTTATATATGCATCTTGTTAATGTCGGTTACCAGGTGTTCACCATATGAATGATTTTTATCTCTATGTATGGGATGTGTATTGAAATATGAAATCTTGTGGTCTATTGTTACGATTTAATATATATAGGTTAAACCTATAACTCACCAACATTTTTGTTGACGTTTAAAGCATGTTTATTCTAAGGTGAATACTAAGAGCTTCCGCTGTTGTATACTAAAATAAGGACAAGATTTGGAGTCCATGTTTGTATGATATTGTGTAAAAACTGCATTCAAGAAACTGATTTCGATGTAACATATTTGTATTGTAAACCATTATGTAATGGTCGTGTGTAAACAGGATATTTTAGATTATCATTATTTGATAATCTACGTAAAGCTTTTTAAACCTTTATTTATGAAATAAAGGTTAGGGTTTGTTTTAAAAATGAATGCAGTCTTTGAAAAACGTCTCATATAGAGGTCAAAACCTCGCAACGAAATCAATTAATATGGAACATTTTTAATCAATAAGAACGGGACATTTCAGTTGGTATCCGAGCGTTGGTCTTAGAGAACCAGAAAATTTTCATTAGTGTGTCTTATCGAGTTTGTTAGGATGCATTAGTGAGTCTGGACTTCGACCGTGTTTTCTTTAAAAATGATTGCTTAACATTTTTGTTGGAAACTATATATTATTAACATGTATATATTATGTGATATATTAATCTCTTAACATGTTTGATATTGTGTGATAGATGTCTACCTCTAGCACTAATCCCATTGACTCACCTAATAATAACGAAGAGTCAAATATATATTTGACTGATTCACAAGTTCCCGAAGAAGAATCAGAACCGGAAGAAGAATCAGAACCAGAAGAGGAGGAACCGGAGGAGGAAATAGAACCGGTGGGGGAAATAATAAAACGGTTAAGTAAAAAAAAAATCCTCAACCAACTGACCAAGGTTAATTATGGTCAATGGTGTTTCCGCCAAGGAAGCAAAATATTGGGAGGATTACCAAGTCTCCGATGAATCGGATTCCGACGAGAATTCCGAAGATGTTATAGAAATTACCCCAATTGAATTTAAAAAGACAAAAGAAAATAATAAGGGAAAGGGCATAAAAATAGAGAAATCTAATTCCAACCCCGATGAACTTTATATGTATCGTCAACCCCCGAAGTCCTTAAGTTGTAACAATGACCCGGGAACCTCTAAACCACCAGGTTTTTATAAACCGTTGTGGAAAATGACAGCTAGTATTAGGGGAACATCATATATCCCTAGAAACTTGGCAAAACGAACCAAAACCGAAGAAGAAGAAACGAGCGAGTCGGAATAAGATAGTTGTATTCGTATGGTGTAATATATGTAATATAGTGTGCTTATGCTTTATGATATATGTAAAAATTGCTTGTATTAATAAGTATTTTTTTATGAATCTAACTCTTGTCTATTTTACAGTATAAAAACACAAAATGGGTAGACAACCCAATATTTTAAGAGACCTACCCAGAGACATGATTGATGAAATCTTGTCTAGAGTCGGTCAGAATTCTTCGGGACAACTATTTACGACGAAATCAGTTTGTAAGACAATCGAAGAACATTCCAAGAATGCCTTGGTTTATAAGAGACTTTCGTTTGAAAGATGGGGGATATCACATTGGGAAACCCATAAGTTACAATGTGTTTACTTTGATGCATATATTGCGGGGAACCCAAGTGCTATTTTACGCAACGGGTTAAGAAATTATTTTGACTCAATGTATCCGAATATAGGACTTCGTGATTTAGAAAAAGCGGCTAACATGCAACATAAAGAAGCATGTTATGCTTAAGGGTTAGTAATGTTCGCTTCTCACCAAAGTGAGAACAAGAACATCGGGCTTCAACTATTAAACAAAACATTCCCACAAGTGACGGAGTCGGTAATTGGGGTAAGAAATGAGGTTTTTAGATTGTTACGGGAATGTTGGAAATTACGTAACCTTCATCCTTTTGATGACGTTACAACACATTGTCTTACTATCGGTCACAACGGTTATGTTCCACAAAACCAAGGATGGGAAGTGGTATTAGTAAAACCAGAATGCATGACTTGTTTCTGGACGTATGAATTACGTGTCTTTATTGCCTTTGCTGAACGCCTTATTTATTAACTAGAATTATCTTCGCAACTATTTTGTATCAAAGTTTTATGTGCTATATTTCATGCTATATGTAAAATAGCGGTATTGTAAGTTTGCAAGTTATTGTATAAAGGATTGAATATGATATATTTTTTTTTGTGATTAGTTTTTCATATAGAATTGTAGTAGTTGAAATGGTATGTTAGCTACTAAGTATGAACTTAACGGGTAGGGACTACCCGAATTAAAGAGTATAAAATGCTAATATGAAGAAAGAGCTTTTATAAATAAGTTCATATTACGCTACGAAATACTATTGACTACTCTTGATATTCTATATGATTAACTCGTTTCATTTGACTATTTTGAAGGAAATGGCACCGACTACTCGACACACCTTGAATATGAGTGAAGAGGAATTTCGTGCCTTTCTTGCTTCAAACATAGCCGTAGTACAGGCCGCGCTACATACCAACAATAACATTGGATCTAGCAGTACAGGAAATCGTGTAGGATGCACCTACAAAGAATTTACTGCCTGCAAACCTTTGGAATTTGATGGAACCGAAGGAGCGATCGGATTGAAACGGTGGACCGAGAAGGTCGAATCGGTGTTTTCCATAAGTAAGTGTACTGAAGAGGACAAAGTGAAGTACGCTACGCATACCTTCACTGGTTCTGCGTTAACATGGTGGAATACCTATCTAGAGCAAGTGGGACAAGATGATGCTTACGCACTACCGTGGTCAGCATTCAAGCACTTGATGAATGAGAAGTACCGTCCCAGAACCGAGGTCAATAAGCTCAAGACAGAACTTAGAGGGTTACGAACCCAAGGATTTGATATTACCATGTATGAAAGACGATTCACAGAATTGTGACTATTGTGTCCGGGAGCGTTCGAAGATGAGGAAGAGAAGATCGACGCGTTTGTGAAAGGATTACCAGAAAGAATCCAAGAAGATATAAGTTCACACGAGTCCGCCTCCATACAATAGGCATGTAGAATGGCTCACAAACTAGTAAACCAGATTGAGGAAAGAAATAAAGAACAGACGGCTGAAGAGGCCAATGTGAAGCAAGTCAAAAGAAAGTGGGAGGAAAATGGTGATAAGAATCACCAATACAACAACAACAGCAATTACAACAATAATCGCAACAACTATCCCAACAATCGCAAAATCAATCGCAACTATAATAAACGGGCCAACAACAACAACAACAACAACAACAACAGCAACTACAACAATCATAACAAACAACAATAATAACCGTAACAACAACAACAACAATCAGAAGCAGCTATGCCAAAGGTGTGAAAAGTATCACTCGGGGTTCTGCACTAAATTTTGCAACAAGTGTAAAAGATATGGTCATAGCGCAGCGAAGTGTGAGGTCTACGGACCAGGGGTTAACAGAACGAAAGGAACAAATGGTGTCGGAACGAGTAATGGCGGAGCAAGTAGTGTCGGAGCAAGTTATGCCAATGTAGTTTGTTATAAATGTGGAAAACCAGGCCACATTATTAAAAATTGCCCGAACCAGGAGAAAATGAATGGACAAGGCCGTGGAAGAGTTTTCAATATTAATGCGGCAGAGGCACAGGAAGACCCGGAGCTTGTTACGGGTACGTTTATTATTGATAATAAATCTGCTTACGTTTTATTTGATTTGGGTGTGGATAGAAGCTATATGAGTAGAGATTTTTGTGCTAAATTAAGTTGTCCATTGACACCTTTGGATAGTAAATTTTTACTCGAATTAGCAAATGGTAAATTAATTTCAGCAGATAATATATGTCGGAATCGACAAATTAAAATGGTTAGCGAAACATTTAAGATTGACTTTATAGCAGTAGAGTTAGGGAGTTTTGATGTGATAATCGTTATGGACTGGTGGAAAGAAGTGAAAGCAGAGATCGTTTGTTACAAAAATGCAATTCGCATTATACGAGAAAAAGGAAAACCCTTAATGGTGTACGGAGAAAAGGGCAACACGAAGCTACATCTTATTAGTAATTTGAAGGCACAAAAACTAATAAGAAAAGGTTGCTATGCTGTTCTAGCACACGTCGAGAAAGTACAAATTGAAGAAAAGAGCATCAATGATGTTCCCGTCGCAAAAGAATTTCCCGATGTATTTCCGAAAGAATTACCGGGATTACCCCCACATCGATCCGTTGAATTTCAAATAGATCTTGTACCAGGAGCTGCACCAATAGCTCGTGCTCCTTACAGACTCGCACCCAGCGAGATGAAAGAATTGCAAAGTCAATTACAAGAACTTTTAGAACGTGGTTTCATTCGACCAAACACATCACCGTGGGGAGCTCCTGTTTTGTTTGTCAAGAAGAAAGATGGTACATTCAGGTTGTGTATCGACTACCGAGAGTTGAACAAACTTACCATTAAGAACCGCTACCCACTACCGAGAATCGACAACTTATTTGATCAACTACAAGGCTCGTCTGTTTATTCAAAGATTGATTTACGTTCCGGGTATCATCAAATGCGGGTGAAAGAAGATGATATTCCAAAGACTGCTTTCAGAACAAGTTACGGTCATTACGAGTTTATGGTCATGCTGTTTGGTTTAACTAATGCACCAGCTGTGTTCATGGACCTTATGAACCGAGTGTGTGGACCATACCTTGACAAGTTTGTCATTGTTTTCATTGATGACATACTTATTTACTCAAAGAATGACCAAGAACACGGTGAACATTTGAGAAAGGTGTTAGAAGTATTGAGGAAGGAAGAATTGTACGCTAAATTTTCAAAGTGTGCATTTTGGTTGGAAGAAGTTCAATTCCTCGGTCACATAGTGAACAAAGAAGGTATTAAGGTGGATCCGGCAAAGATAGAAACTGTTGAAAAGTGGGAAACCCCGAAAACTCCGAAACACATACGCCAGTTTTTAGGACTAGCTGGTTACTACGGAAGGTTCATCCAAGACATTTCCAGAATAGCAAAACCCTTGACTGCATTAACGCATAAAGGGAACAAATTTGAATGGAAGGATGAACAAGAGAAAGCGTTTCAGTTATTGAAGAAAAAGCTAACTACGGCACCTATATTGTCATTGCCTGAAGGGAATGATGATTTTGTGATTTATTGTGACGCATCAAAGCAAGGTCTCGGTTGTGTATTAATGCAACAAACGAAGGTGATTGCTTATGCGTCTAGACAATTGAAGATTCACGAACAAAATTATATGACGCATGATTTGGAATTAGGCGCGGTTGTTTTTGCATTAAAGACTTGGAGGCACTACTTATATGGTGTAACGTCCTCCCAATAGGGTCTGGAAGAAACGTTACTAATATCAAATAAACCAACATATTATAATACGAGAACAATACTAAATGATAAAATTAACTGGAATGAGTACGCAGCGGAAAATGAAATGTCGTTACAAAAGAAATATGTAATTGTTTAAATGCAGTAGTAATAAATGCGATAATCTCTTGATCATATGTCCAAGTAGCATCACATAAGCAGTAGATAGGAAAGCTTAAATTAAACATCACCTGAGACAAAACATGCTAAAGTGTCAACCAAAAAGGTTGAGTGAAGTTCATAGGTTTAACAAAAGTAGTTATCGTTGTTTTTAGACCACAAGAGTTAGTTGTAAAGTTGATCTCCCGCAGGATCAAAAAGTAGATCTCGCAGATCCAAAAGTAGTACAGATTCATAATATTTTAGACTAAATGTTTGTTTTGTTGCCCCGATGATAAGTTGGCAGTACCTTATCACCATGTTTAAATCATTATTAAGTAATACAAATACATCGCGGTCAAATGTATCGGGGACGTTACTCCCGATAGGCCTACCCCCAATAATTAAGAATGCCTTATCCTGAAAGCAATTAAAAAATATCACTGTGGGGTCTTAGTAGCATAAGCTAGTCATAGTACAGTTTAGGTTCGTACTTGTGTCTAAGTTGTTCAAAGTATAAAAGCAGCATGTGTCTCACCCCAGTAAGTATAAAAAGTGCTATAGCAATAAGAGTGGGGCTATAAAAGTCACCTTAGTAAGTAGAGAGAGAGTTATTCCTCGGAATAAAGAGTTGAACGAGTGAACAGGAAAGTCAACTTATTGACATTTAAGAGTAGTTAAGTGTTTTGCCCATGTTTAAGTTTAAGTATGTGTTTAAGTATAGTTTGTTTTACTAAGTTTCTATTCCTAGTAAGTTACTATTTTTATAAAGTTTCCATTTTTAGAAAGTTTCTTATTTTACTAAGTTTCTATGACTAGAGAGTTTATACTTTTATGAGTGTTTTCCATTTTGGGATACTTGCTGTATTAGATAAGCTTCCAATCACCCCTTTCCCTTCGAATGGCTAATTTAGATCTAGGGGCTTGAGCCATTGGACCCTTTAAATCGGAAATACAAACCCTTTGTCTAGAATCTCGTAGAAACCATTCGTCAAGAAAGTTCGAAGATCTATACATCTCTAATACATATCCCAAAATGTTTTTGTTCTACAATATAAGTAGTAGGTTATAGGTGCTAGTAATAGTAATAGTGTATACATGTTAAGTACTAGTATAAGTAGTATTAGGGTTTAAGGTTTTAATATGTATATGTATATATAATTCGTATATATATGTATATATATATATAAAAATATATTTTTTTTTACATGTATATATGTATATATAAATCTAGGTGTGTTTATGTATATACTTATGAATAACAAGTTTATAATATGAATATGAATTAACAAAGATTAAAGTTTATGTAAATAGTTTAGGGTTTATGTTATACCTTTGAAGATTCAAGATAATTAACAAAGAAAAGATGAACACGATGAAGATGGAAGATCAAAGCCTTGAAAATCTTGAAGAACTCCTTGAAAATTCTTGAAGAACTCCTTGAAGATTCTTGAAGAACACGAAGAACAAGCTTGAAGATCCGAATACCACAAGAGAGGGAGAGGGAGAGATTGTTTTTGAGAGAGGATTTTGGTGTGATTTGTGAATGAGAAACTAAGAGTCTAGGAGTGTTTATATAGTGCAAGTATTAGAGTGTTAGTCAATATAAGGATGTTCTAATTAATGATTTTATTTTGTTTTATAATTTTTAGTCAACAAAAGGTGGTACTAGTTTATAATTAGTCAACATAAGGATGTACTAGTTTATACTTTATTTTTAGTCAACATAAGGATGTAATTGTTTAAGATTCTTTAGTCTCATTATTATTACTATTATTATTATTATTATTATTATTATTATTATTATTATTATTATTATTATTATTATTATTATTATTATTATTATTATTATTATTATTATTATTATTATTATTATTATTATTATTATTTACATTTACTACATGATAAGTATTATTTTCTTTTTACTAATTCATGACTTGTATTTATTTTTATTTAGTTCCCAATTGTTTTATTATTTATATAAATGTCACTTTTTATTTATTACTTATAGATTAATAGTTATAAATAATATTACTGAAATGTATAAATTTTAATTAGCAGTGAGTGTCGAATAAAAATTTATTATTTGGTCAACGTTAAATTGATTGTGTATATAACAACCCTTAAATAATTAATACGTATAGTCAGACAGTAAACCCTAGGGTCATTTCAGTAATTTCAGAAGTCAAAAAGTGAGGGTTGTTATAGTACCTCCCCGTTAATAAAAACTTCGTCCCGAAGTTTTAGGTAGACTTCTCGGATGCATCAGCAGTTGAGAAGAGATGGGGATATTTCCGTTTCATATGGTCTTTGCGTTCCCAGGTATATTCGGGGCCTCTACGCGAATTCCAACAGACTTTAATGATAGGTATGTTGCTTTTACGCGTTTGTTTGACCTCTCCTTCCATGATTTCTATAGGTTCTTCAACGAAGTGCATTTTATCATTAATGCAAAGATCATTCAAAATGATGATGTTATACAAGTCATTTCAGTAAATTGGATACATGAAATGTGTTATGAATAGTATTGAGCTCATTTAAAACCTTGAGCATTTTATGCCACAATATTAGGGCAGACAAACAGAGAGGAGTTCGTGAAAATCACAGTCATGAAATTTGATAGAGATCTTCATTGTTTACAAACAAGAATATTTTAATGATGAATATAAGTTGAAAAATAAAGTTTTATCACTATTGGATAATATGGATAAAACGATTCGTTTATAGGAAGAGTATAAACGAAGCAATCATAAAAGAGTGAAATGAGAAAATTAAATGTTCGCCTTAACTTTTGACGTAGTCACGATTGATTTCCGGAATTCAAGGAATTAAAGGAAATCTTCGTAATCTATAAGATTTGATTCTCCGGTAATTAAGGAATTTGAGATTTTCTTTAATTAAATGCGGTGGATTGTCTCGATTGTTGTGTTTGGAATTTTGCTATAAATTAGCTTCTTCCGTTTCATTATCTTCACCACTTCTATACTTTCTTCCTCAATTCAAACTTCTAAAAGATTAAGAAAATGCTTAATCCAGTTCTGATCCTGGTTATTATATTGACCATATATGCAGTCATTCTTCTTTTTCTTTTACCGCCAGAGTAATCTGTTTACTTCTACTATGCTCTTGGGGTTATAGTGTTTTTAATTATCCCGTGTCTTTATATTGCTATACGCATTGATATACACGGTTTGTAATTTCGGAGTCGTTATCGGGCTTTATATTTTCCCTTATATGTCGGAGCTTTATGCTTTTGTTTCTTCTTCTCGACTTCAAGTCAAGCGAGTAATGGTCCAGAATTCATAGGTATGAAGTTTAAAATGATCATAATATATAAAGTAGAAAGGAAAGGTAATAGCACGATTTGATTTGTCATATTACCAGAATATCCGGAAAAGACCGAATCATCAAGAAAAATATTTTCTTGATATGTTTAGAGGTTAAATAGAATGTAAGAGTCGTGTAACATGGCAAATGATGATTATAAAATCTATGAATCATCATCTTCCATTAAAAACTTAGCATGACTTACTGTAATATAATCACGTTGGCCTGACGTCATTATATTATACTAACTCATGCTTCAATTCCTAACACTTCTTCAAAGCATTTATAATTTAAACTCGAATTTTACAGAATATAGAAACTAAAACAGTTTCCTTTATAAAGATATCGCAAAGAGATACTTAATTGCGGACATGAATCTTTATGAAGATATCTTCCGAAATATAGAGGATATTTATGATGATATTTTGGAATTTCTAAGTTTGAAAGTTGATGAAGAAAAATTTTCCGCAAGCTTTTAACATAACTTCGGAGCAAGATATTCTCTAAAGATTTCACCGGATCCAGAATTACCTGGATTCTTTGAATATAGGGTTTGGCCCTTGTGTTTGTCCTTAGTCTCCTCCATGGTTAGCTCAATCCATTTTTCAGTTCAAAATTTTTTTTTGAGCTTTTCCAACGTACCATTCTTTATTATCAAACTGTTGGCCCTTAAGAACATCTACAATTTTTCTATTTCCTCTGCATTTAATGCAGCCATATT
Source organism: Rutidosis leptorrhynchoides (assembly GCF_046630445.1). NCBI lineage: Eukaryota > Viridiplantae > Streptophyta > Magnoliopsida > Asterales > Asteraceae > Rutidosis > Rutidosis leptorrhynchoides. Next base: position 328,515,263 of record NC_092333.1, on the reverse strand, counting down.
TGAATCATCGGTTATCAATCCGAGATGGTTTCAAGAAATTTCATTTTTAGATGATTAAACGCTGATTGCGATCGTCAAGATTCAAAGGATGTTTTCAAGAATTTTGAATTTGAAGTGTTTAAGCGTAAGATGCATCCATCAATAGATCTAACGGTTGACGAAGAAATGTTGTGATTTTCAAAAGTAAGGAATGGTAAGTTCGGTGGTTTGATGTGATAATTCATCATAGAATACGAATGAATATAATTCATGAATGTAGTGATCTTTAGGAAGATAACACTTGCTAAAGCTTTACTTAAGTTCCGATATGTCAAAATCAGAATATGTAACTGAATTTGTATGAAAATGGTTGTTCTTTGGTGAACATATACATATATCATGTGAATGTAAGTAGTATAGTTAACAACTGCTGAATCAGAATGGAAGAATGTACAATGTAACATATTTATATGAGATATGAATATCTCTCGGGTTTTACCTACCCGTTAAAATATTTTTCACAATTATCAGTTTGTACAAAAGAGAAGATATACGTTCATATATGTATTCTTCAGATGTAATCATGGTTTTAATGAGTTAATATAATATTAAACTCATTTGATTTGCTGTTGAAACGAGAATAAATAATCTCCAAAACCTTTGAGATTTCATAATTGTCGTGAAATATTTCGCTAATGAAGTTATGAATCAATACTTCATCATTCATTATTATTGATATACTTCGGTATATGATGTTGGTGCTCGTGGAATTCTTGTGAAATTCATAAGGCACTAATGATGTTTTCTAGAAAGTTTCGAGTACATCGAAAATTAAAGTATACAATCAATCATGTATTTGAGTAATACACTTGGTTTATTACGAAATGGAGTTTATTGTGTTGAAGCAATGATTAACGATTGTTAAGTTATTAACAAAAGATGTACATCATAGCATATTATGATATGAATTAACCATGTAGTACATACTAGTTAAGATTCACACGTAATAGCTTAGTACGAAAAGATTTATTATTGTTCCAATCCATATATATAAAGTATACATATGTAATTATTCAAGAAGAATGAGTCAATACATCTTAACTCATTATTACTAATATTCCTTGGTATCTATGGGGTGTATGATGTTGATGTTTGAGGTACTGAGTGTGATGTTGAGGCGTGGAATGCGGATGTTGTTGTTGGTGAAGCTGGTGATGTTGGTGGTGATGCCGATGGTACTGGTGGTACTGGTTATGCTGCTGGTGCTGCTGCTGGTGAAATGTCCCGTTCTTATTGATTAAAAACATTCCATATTAATTGATTTCGTTGCGAGGTTTTGACCTCTATATGAGACGTTTTTCAAAGACTGCATTCATTTTTAAAACAAACCATAACCTTTATTTCATAAATAAAGGTTTAAAAAGCTTTACGTAGATTATCAAATAATGATAATCTAAAATATGCTGTTTACACACGACCATTACATAATGGTTTACAATACAAATATGTTACATCGAAATTAGTTTCTTGAATGCAGTTTTTACACAATATCATACAAACATGGACTCCAAATCTTGTCCTTATTTTAGTATGCAACAGCGGAAGCTCTTAGTATTCACCTGAGAATAAACATGCTTTAAATGTCAACAAAAATGTTGGTGAGTTATAGGTTTAACCTATATATATCAAATCGTAACAATAGACCACAAGATTTCATATTTCAATACACATCCCATACATAGAGATAAAAATCATTCATATGGTGAACACCTGGTAACCGACAATAACAAGATGCATATATAAGAATATCCCCATCATTCCGGGACACCCTTCGGATATGATATAAATTTCGAAGTACTAAAGCATCCGGTACTTTGGATGGGGTTTGTTAGGCCCAATAGATCTATCTTTAGGATTCGCGTCAATTAGGGTGTCTGTTCCCTAATTCTTAGATTACCAGACTTAATAAAAAGGGGCATATTCGATTTCGATAATTCAACCATAGAATGTAGTTTCACGTACTTGTATCTATTTTGTAAATCATTTATAAAACCTGCATGTATTCTCATCCCAAAAATATTAGATTTTAAAAGTGGGACTATAACTCACTTTCACAGATTTTTTACTTCGTCGGGAAGTAAGACTTGGCCACTGGTTGATTCACGAACCTATAACAATATATACATATATATCAAAGTATGTTCAAAATATATTTACAATACTTTTAATATATTTTGATGTTTTAAGTTTATTAAGTCAGCTGTCCTCATTAGTAACCTACAACTAGTTGTCCACAGTTAGATGTACAGAAATAAATCAATAAATATTATCTTGAATCAATCCACGACCCAGTGTATACGTATCTCAGTATTGATCACAACTCAAACTATATATATTTTGGAATCAACCTCAACCCTGTATAGCTAACTCCAACATTCACATATAGAGTGTCTATGGTTGTTCCGAAATATATATAGATGTGTCGACATGATAGGTCGAAACATTGTATACGTGTCTATGGTATCTCAACATTACATAATATACAATACAAGTTGATTAAGTTATGGTTGGAATAGATTTGTTACCAATTTTCACGTAGCTAAAATGAGAAAAATTATCCAATCTTGTTTTACCCATAACTTCTTCATTTTAAATCCGTTTTGAGTGAATCAAATTGCTATGGTTTCATATTGAACTCTATTTTATGAATCTAAACAGAAAAAGTATAGGTTTATAGTCGGAAAAATAAGTTACAAGTCGTTTTTGTAAAGGTAGTCATTTCAGTCGAAAGAACGACGTCTAGATGACCATTTTAGAAAACATACTTCCACTTTGAGTTTAACCATAATTTTTGGATATAGTTTCATGTTCATAATAAAAATCATTTTCTCAGAATAACAACTTTTAAATCAAAGTTTATCATAGTTTTTAATTAACTAACCCAAAACAGCCCGCGGTGTTACTACGACGGCGTAAATCCGGTTTTACGGTGTTTTTCGTGTTTCCAGGTTTTAAATCATTAAGTTAGCATATCATATAGATATAGAACATGTGTTTAGTTGATTTTAAAAGTCAAGTTAGAAGGATTAACTTTTGTTTGCGAACAAGTTTAGAATTAACTAAACTATGTTCTAGTGATTACAAGTTTAAACCTTCGAATAAGATAGCTTTATATGTATGAATCGAATGATGTTATGAACATCATTACTACCTTAATTTCCTTGGATAAACCTACTGTAAAAGAGAAAAATGGATCTAGCTTCAACGGATCCTTGGATGGCTCGAAGTTCTTGAAGCAGAATCATGACACGAAAACAAGTTCAAGTAAGATCATCACTTGAAATAAGATTGTTATAGTTATAGAAATTGAACCAAAGTTTGAATATGATTATTACCTTGTATTAGAATGATAACCTACTGTAAGAAACAAAGATTTCTTGAGGTTGGATGATCACCTTACAAGATTGGAAGTGAGCTAGCAAACTTGAAAGTATTATTGATTTTATGAAACTAGAACTTTTGAAATTTATGAAGAACACTTAGAACTTGAAGATAGAACTTGAGAGAGATCAATTAGATGAAGAAAATTGAAGAATGAAAGTGTTTGTAGGTGTTTTTGGTAGTTGGTGTATGGATTAGATATAAAGGATATGTAATTTTGTTTTCATGTAAATAAGTCATGAATGATTACTCATATTTTTGTAATTTTATGAGATATTTCATGCTAGTTGCCAAATGATGGTTCCCACATGTGTTAGGTGACTCACATGGGCTTCTAAGAGCTGATCATTGGAGTGTATATACCAATACTATATACATCTAAAAGCTGTGTATTGTACGAGTACGAATACGGGTGCATACGAGTAGAATTGTTGATGAAACTGAACGAGGATGTAATTGTAAGCATTTTTGTTAAGTAGAAGTATTTTGATAAGTGTATTGAAGTCTTTCAAAAGTGTATAAATACATATTAAAACACTACATGTATATACATTTTAACTGAGTCGTTAAGTCATCGTTAGTCGTTACATGTAAATGTTGTTTTCAAAATCATTAAGTTAGTAGTCTTGTTTTTACATATGTAGTTCATTGTTAATATACTTAATGATATGTTTAATTATCATAATATAATGTTAACTATATATATAACCATATATATGTCATCATATAGTTTTTACAAGTTTTAACGTTCGTGAATCACCGGTCAACTTGGGTGGTCAATTGTCTATATGAAACCTATTTCAATTAATCAAGTCTTAACAAGTTTGATTGCTTAACATGTTGGAAATATTTAATCATGTAAATATCAATCTCAATTAATATATATAAACATGGAAAAGTTCGGGTCACTACAGTACCTACCCGTTAAATAAATTTCGTCCCGAAATTTTAAGCTGTTGAAGGTGTTGACGAATCTTCTGGAAATAGATGCGGGTATTTCTTCTTCATCTGATCTTCACGCTCCCAGGTGAACTCGGGTCCTCTACGAGCATTTCATCGAACCTTAACAATTGGTATCTAGATTTGCTTAAGTCTTTTAACCTCACGATCCATTATTTCGACGGGTTCTTCGATGAATTGAAGTTTTTCGTTGATTTGGATTTCATCTAACGGAATAGTGAGATCTTCTTTAGCAAAACATTTCTTTAAATTCGAGATGTGGAAAGTGTTATGTACAGCCGCGAGTTGTTGAGGTAACTCTAGTCGGTAAGCTACTGGTCCGACACGAACAATAATCTTGAATGGTCCAATATACCTTGGATTTAATTTCCCTCGTTTACCAAATCGAACAACGCCTTTCCAAGGTGCAACTTTAAGCATGACCATCTCTCCAATTTCAAATTCTATATCTTTTCTTTTAATGTCAGCGTAGCTCTTTTGTCGACTTTGGGCGGTTTTCAACCGTTGTTGAATTTGGATGATCTTCTCGGTAGTTTCTTGTATAATCTCCGGACCCGTAATCTGTCTATCCCCCACTTCACTCCAACAAATCGGAGACCTGCACTTTCTACCATAAAGTGCTTCAAACGGCGCCATCTCAATGCTTGAATGGTAGCTGTTGTTGTAGGAAAATTCTGCTAACGGTAAATGTCGATCCCAACTGTTTCCGTAATCAATAACACATGCTCGTAGCATGTCTTCAAGCGTTTGTATCGTCCTTTCACTCTGCCCATCAGGTTGTGGATGATAGGCAGTACTCATGTCTAGACGAGTTCCTAATGCTTGCTGTAATGTCTGCCAGAATCTTGAAATAAATCTGCCATCCCTATCAGAGATAATAGAGATTGGTATTCCATGTCTGGAGATGACTTCCTTCAAATACAGTCGTGCTAACTTCTCCATCTTGTCATCTTCTCTTATTGGCAAGAAGTGTGCTGATTTGGTGAGACGGTCAACTATTACCCAAATAGTATCAAAACCACTTGCAGTCCTTGGCAATTTAGTGATGAAATCCATGGTAATGTTTTCCCATTTCCATTCCGGGATTTCGGGTTGTTGAAGTAGACCTGATGGTTTCTGATGCTCAGCTTTGACCTTAGAACACGTCAAACATTCTCCTACGTATTTAGCAACATCGGCTTTCATACCCGGCCACCAAAAATGTTTCTTGAGATCCTTGTACATCTTCCCCGTTCCAGGATGTATTGAGTATCTGGTTTTATGAGCTTCTCTAAGTACCATTTCTCTCATATCTCCAAATTTTGGTACCCAAATCCTTTCAGCCCTATACCGGGTTCCGTCTTCTCGAATATTAAGATGCTTCTCCGATCCTTTGGGTATTTCATCCTTTAAATTTCCCTCTTTTAAAACTCCTTGTTGCGCCTCCTTTATTTGAGTAGTAATGTTATTATGAATCATTATATTCATAGATTTTACTCGAATGGGTTCTCTGTCCTTCCTGCTCAAGGCATCGGCTACCACATTTGCCTTCCCCGGGTGGTAACGAATCTCAAAGTCGTAATCATTCAATAATTCAATCCACCTACGCTGCCTCATATTCAGTTGTTTCTGATTAAATATGTGTTGAAGACTTTTGTGGTCGGTATATATAATACTTTTGACCCCATATAAGTAGTGCCTCCAAGTCTTTAATGCAAAAACAACCGCGCCTAATTCCAAATCATGCGTCGTATAATTTTGTTCGTGAATCTTCAATTGTCTAGACGCATAAGCAATCACCTTCGTTCGTTGCATTAATACACAACCGAGACCTTGCTTTGATGCATCACAATAAATCACAAAATCATCATTCCCTTCAGGCAATGACAATATAGGTGCCGTAGTTAGCTTTTTCTTCAATAACTGAAACGCTTTCTCTTGTTCATCATTCCATTCAAATTTCTTCCCTTTATGCGTTAATGCAGTCAAGGGTTTTGCTATTCTGGAAAAGTCTTGGATGAACCTTCTGTAGTAACCAGCTAGTCCTAAAAACTGGCGTATGTGTTTCGGAGTTTTCGGGGTTTCCCACTTTTCAACAGTTTCTATCTTTGCCGGATCCACCTTAATACCTTCTTTGTTCACTATGTGACCGAGGAATTGAACTTCTTCCAACCAAAATGCACACTTCGAAAACTTAGCGTACAATTCTTCCTTCCTCAATACTTCTAACACCTTTCTCAAATGTTCACCGTGTTCTTGGTCATTCTTTGAGTAAATAAGTATGTCATCAATGAAAACAATGACAAACTTGTCAAGGTATGGTCTACACACTCGGTTCATAAGGTCCATGAACACAGCTGGTGCATTAGTTAAACCAAACGGCATGACCATAAACTCGTAATGACCGTAACGTGTTCTGAAAGCAGTCTTTGGAATATCATCTTCTTTCACCCGCATTTGATGATACCCGAAACGTAAGTCAATATTTGAATAAACAGACGAGCCTTGTAGTTGATCAAATAAGTCATCGATTCTCGGTAGTGGGTAGCAGTTCTTGATGGTAAGTTTGTTCAACTCTCGGTAGTCGATACACAACCTGAATGTACCATCTTTCTTCTTGACAAACAAAACAGGAGCTCCCCACGGTGACGTGCTTGGTCGAATGAAACCACGCTCTAAAAGTTCTTGTAATTGGCTTTGTAGTTCTTTCATCTCGCTGGGTGCGAGTCTGTAAGGAGCACGAGCTATTGGTGCAGCTCCTGGTACAAGATCTATTTGAAATTCAACGGATCGATGTGGGGGTAATCCCGGTAATTCTTTCGGAAATACATCAGGAAATTCTTTTGCGACGGGAACATCATTGATACTCTTTTCTTCAGTTTGTACTTTCTCGACGTGTGCTAAACAGCATAGCAACCTTTTCTTATTAGTTTTTGTGCCTTCAAATTACTAATAAGATGTAGCTTCGTGTTGCCCTTTTCTCCATACACCATTAAGGGTTTTCCTTTTTCTCGTATAATGCGAATTGCATTTTTGTAACAAACGATCTCCGCTTTCACTTCTTTCAACCAGTCCATACCGATTATCACATCAAAACTCCCTAACTCTACTGGTATCAAATCAATCTTAAATGTTTCGCTAACCAGTTTAATTTCTCGATTCCAACATATATTATCTGCTGAAATTAATTTACCATTTGCTAATTCGAGTAAAAATTTACTATCCAAAGGCGTCAATGGACAACTTAATTTAGCACAAAAATCTCTACTCATATAGCTTCTATCCGCACCCGAATCAAATAAAGCGTAAGCAGATTTATTGTCAATAAGAAACGTACCCGTAACAAGCTCCGGGTATTCCTGTGCCTCTGCCTCATTAATATTGAAAACTCTTCCACGGCCTTGTCCATTCGTATTCTCCTGGTTCGGGCAATTTCTAATAATGTGGCCCGGTTTTCCACATTTATAACAAACTACATTGGCATAACTTGCTCCGACACTACTTGCTCCGCCATTACTCGTTCCGACACCATTTGTTCCTTTCGTTCTATTAACCCCTGGTTCGTAGACCTCACACTTCGCCGCGCTATGACCATTTCTTTTACACTTGTTGCAAAATTTGGTGCAGAACCCCGAGTGATTCTTTTCACACCTTTGGCATAGCTGCTTCTGATTGTTGTTGTTGTTGCGGTTATTATTATTGTTGGGATGATTGTTGTAGTTGCTGTTGTTGTTGTTGTTGTTGGGCCGTTTGTTGTAGTTGCGATTGATGTTGTGATTGTTGGGATAATTGTTGCGATTATTGTTGTAATTGCTGTTGTTGTTGTATTGGTGATTCTTATCACCGTTTTCCTCCCACTTTCTTTTGACTTGCTTCACATTAGCCTCTTCAGCAGTCTGTTCTTTAATTCTTTCTTCAATTTGGTTCACGAGTTTGTGAGCCATTCTACATGCCTGTTGTATGGAGGCGGGCTCGTGTGAACTTATATCTTCTTGGATTCTTTCCGGTAATCCTTTCACAAACGCGTCAATCTTCTCTTCCTCATCTTCGAATGCTCCCGGACACAATAGGCACAATTCTGTGAATCGTCTTTCGTACGTGGTAATATCAAATCCTTGGGTTCGTAACCCTCTAAGTTCTGTCTTGAGCTTATTGACCTCGGTTCTGGGACGGTACTTCTCGTTCATCAAGTGCTTGAATGCTGACCACGGTAGTGCGTACGCATCGTCTTGTCCCACCTGCTCTAGATAGGTATTCCACCATGTTAACGCAGAACATGTGAAGGTATGCGTAGCGTACTTTACTTTGTCCTCTTCAGTACACTTACTTATGGCAAACACCGATTCGACCTTCTCGGTCCACCGTTTCAATCCGATCGGTCCTTCGGTTCCATCAAATTCCAAAGGTTTGCAGGCAGTGAATTCTTTGTAGGTGCATCCTACACGATTTCCTGTACTGCTAGATCCAAGGTTATTGTTGGTATGTAGCGCAGCCTGTACTGCAGCTATGTTTGAAGCTAGAAAAGTACGGAATTCCTCTTCATTCATATTCACAGTGTGTCGAGTAGTCGGTGCCATTTCCTTCAAAATAGTTAAATGGAACAAGTTAATCATACAGAATATTAAGAGTAGTTAATAGTATTTCGTAGCATAATATGAACTCATTTATAAAAGCTTTTTCTTCATATTAGCGTTTTATAAGTTTAAATTCGGGTAGTACCTACCCGTTAAGTTCATACTTAGTAGCTAATATACAATTCAACTACTACAATTCTATATGAAAAACTGATTATAATAATATTTCGCGTTCAAACTTTTATACAATATTTTACAAACTTACAATACCGCTTATTTTACATAAAGCATGAAATATAGCACACAATAGCTTTGATACAAGATAGTTGTGAAGATAATTCTAGCTAGTACACAAGTCGTTCAGCAAAGGCAATAAAGACACGTAATTCATACGTCCAGAAACAAGTCATGCATTCTGGTTTTACTAGGACTACTTCCCATCCTTGGTCTTGTGCAACATAACCGTTATGGCCGTTGATAAGACAGCGTGTTGTAACGTCATCAAAGGGACGAGGGTTACGTAATGTCCAACAGTCCCGTAATAATCTAAAAACCTCATTTCTTACCCCAATTACCGACTCCGTCACTTGTGGAAACGTTTTGTTTAATAGTTGTAGCCCGATGTTCTTGTTCTCACTTTGGTGAGAAGCGAACATTACTAATCCGTAAGCATAACATGCTTCTTTATGTTGCATGTTAGCCACTTTTTCTAAATCACGAAGTCCAATATTCGGATATATTGAGTCAAAATAATTTCTTAACCCGTTGCGTAAAATAGCATTTGGGTTCCCCGCAATATATGCATCAAAGTAAACACATCGTAACTTATGGGTTTCCCAATGTGATATCCCCCATCTTTCAAACGAAAGTCTCTTATAAACCAAGACATTCTTGGAACGTTCTTCGAATGTCTTACAAACTGATCTCGCCTTAAATAGTTGTGCCGAGGAATTCTGGCCGACTCTAGACAAGATTTCATCAATCATGTCTCCGGGTAGGTCTCTTAAAATATTAGGTTGTCTATCCATTTTGTGTTTTTAAACTGTAAAATAGACAAGAGTTAGATTCATAAAAAAAATACTTATTAATACAAGCAATTTTTACATATATCATAAAGCATAAGAACACTATATTACATATATTACACCACACGAATACAACTATCTTATTCCGACTCGCTCGTTTCTTCTTCTTCGGTTTTGGTTCGTTTTGCCAAGTTTCTAGGGATATATGATGTTCCCCTAATACGAGCCGTCGTTGTCCACATTGGTTTAGAAAAACCTGGTGGTTTAGAGGTTCCCGGGTCATTGTTACAACTTAAGGACTTCGGGCGTTGAAGATACATATAAAGTTCATCGGGGTTGGAATTAGATTTCTCTATTTTTATGCCCTTTCCCTTATTATTTTCTTTTGCCTTTTTAAATTCAGTTGGGGTAATTTCTATAACATCATCGGAATTCTCGTCGGAATCCGATTCATCGGAGAATTGGTAATCCTCCCAATATTTTGCTTCCTTGGCGGAAACACCATTGACCATAATTAACCTTGGTCGGTTGGTTGAGGATTTTCTTTTACTTAACCGTTTTATTATTTCCCCCACCGGTTCTATTTCTTCATCCGGTTCCGATTCTTCTTCCGGTTCCGATTCTTCTTCCGATTCCGACTCTTCTTCCGGTTCCTCTTCGAGAACTTGTGAATCAGTCCACGAATCATTCCAATTTACATTTGACTCTTCATTATTATTAGGTGAGTCAATGGGACTTGTTCTAGAGGTAGACATCTATCACATAATATCAAACGCGTTAAGAGATTAATATATCACATAATATTCACATGTTAAAAATATATAATTTCCAACAAAATTTGTTAAGCAATCATTTTTCAAGTAAACACGGTCGAAGTCCAGACTCACTAATGCATCCTAACAAACTCGATAAGACACACTAATGCAAAATTCTGGTTCTCTAAGACCAACGCTCGGATACCAACTGAAATGTCCCGTTCTTATTGATTAAAAACGTTCCATATTAATTGATTTCGTTGTGAGGTTTTGACCTCTATATGAGACGTTTTTCAAAGGCTGCATTCATTTTTAAAACAAACCATAACCTTTATTTCATAAATAAAGGTTTAAAAAGCTTTACGTAGATTATCAAATAATGATAATCTAAAATATCCTGTTTACACACGACCATTACATAATGGTTTACAATACAAATATGTTACATCGAAATTAGTTTCTTCAATGCAGTTTTTACACAATATCATACAAACATGGACTCCAAATCTTGTCCTTATTTTAGTATGCAACAGCGGAAGCTCTTAGTATTCACCTGAGAATAAACATGCTTTAAATGTCAACAAAAATGTTGGTGAGTTATAGGTTTAACCTATATATATCAAATCGTAACAATAGACCACAAAATTTCATATTTCAATAAACATCCCATACATAGAGATAAAAATCATTCATATGGTGAACACCTGGTAACCGACAATAACAAGATGCATATATAAGAATATCCCCATCATTCCGGGACACCCTTCGGATATGATATAAATTTCGAAGTACTAAAGCATCCGGTACTTTGGATGGGGTTTGTTAGGCCCAATAGATCTATCTTTAGAATTCGCGTCAATTAGGGTGTCTGTTCCCTAATTCTTAGATTACCAGACTTAATAAAAAGGGGCATATTCGATTTCGATAATTCAACCATAGAATGTAGTTTCACGTACTTGTGTCTATTTTGTAAATCATTTATAAAACCTGCATGTATTCTCATCCCAAAAATATTAGATTTTAAAAGTGGGACTATAACTCACTTTCACAGATTTTTTACTTCGTCGGGAAGTAAGACTTGGCCACTGGTTGATTCACGAACCTATAACAATATATACATATATATCAAAGTATGTTCAAAATATATTTACAATACTTTTAATATATTTTGATGTTTTAAGTTTATTAAGTCAGCTGTCCTCGTTAGTAACCTACAACTAGTTGTCCACAGTTAGATGTACAGAAATAAATCAATAAATATTATCTTGAATCAATCCACGACACAGTGTATACGTATCTCAGTATTGATCACAACTCAAACTATATATATTTTGGAATCAACCTCAACCCTGTATAGCTAACTCCAACATTCACATATAGAGTGTCTATGGTTGTTCCGAAATATAAATAGATGTGTCGACATGATAGGTCGAAACATTGTATACGTGTCTATGGTATCTCAAGATTACATAATATACAATACAAGTTGATTAAGTTATGGTTGGAATAGATTTGTTACCAATTTTCACGTAGCTAAAATGAGAAAAATTATCCAATCTTGTTTTACCCATAACTTCTTCATTTTAAATCCGTTTTGAGTGAATCAAATTGCTATGGTTTCATATTTAACTCTATTTTATGAATCTAAACAGAAAAAGTATAGGTTTATAGTCGGAAAAATAAGTTACAAGTCGTTTTTGTAAAGGTAGTCATTTCAGTCGAAAGAACGACGTCTAGATGACCATTTTAGAAAACATACTTCCACTTTGAGTTTAACCATAATTTTTGGATATAGTTTCATGTTCATAATAAAAATCATTTTCTCAGAATAACAACTTTTAAATCAAAGTTTATCATAGTTTTTAATTAACTAACCCAAAACAGCCCGTGGTGTTACTACGATGGCGTAAATCCGGTTTTACGGTGTTTTTCGTGTTTCCAGGTTTTAAATCATTAAGTTAGCATATCATATAGATATAGAACATGTGTTTAGTTGATTTTAAAAGTCAAGTTAGAAGGATTAACTTTTGTTTGCGAACAAGTTTAGAATTAACTAAACTATGTTCTAGTGATTACAAGTTTAAACCTTCGAATAAGATAGCTTTATATGTATGAATTGAATGATGTTATGAACATCATTACTACCTTAATTTCCTTGGATAAACCTACTGTAAAAGAGAAAAATGGATCTAGCTTCAACGGATCCTTGGATGGCTCGAACTTCTTGAAGCAGAATCATGACACGAAAACAAGTTCAAGTAAGATCATCACTTGAAATAAGATTGTTATAGTTATAGAAATTGAACCAAAGTTTGAATATGATTATTACCTTGTATTAGAATGATAACCTACTGTAAGAAACAAAGATTTCTTGAGGTTGGATGATCACCTTACAAGTTTGGAAGTGAGCCAGCAAACTTGAAAGTATTCTTGATTTTATGAAACTAGAACTTTTGAAATTTATGAAGAACACTTAGAACTTGAAGATAGAACTTGAGAGAGATCAATTAGATGAATAAAATTGAAGAATGAAAGTGTTTGTAGGTGTTTTTGGTCGTTGGTGTATGGATTAGATATAAAGGATATGTAATTTTGTTTTTATGTAAATAAGTCATGAATGATTACTCATATTTTTGTAATTTTATGAGATATTTCATGCTAGTTGCCAAATGATGGTTCCCACATGTGTTAGGTGACTCACATGGGCTGCTAAGAGCTGATCATTGGAGTGTATATACCAATAGTACATACATCTAAAAGCTGTGTATTGTACGAGTACGAATACGGGTGCATACGAGTAGAATTGTTGATGAAACTGAACGAGGATGTAATTGTAAGCATTTTTGTTAAGTAGAAGTATTTTGATAAGTGTATTGAAGTCTTTCAAAAGTATATAAATACATATTAAAACACTACATGTATATACATTTTAACTGAGTCGTTAAGTCATCGTTAGTCGTTACATGTAAATGTTGTTTTGAAACCTTTAGGTTAACGATCTTGTTAAATGTTGTTAACCCAATGTTTATAATATCAAAAGAGATTTTAAATTATTATATTATCATGATATTATGATGTACGAATATCTCTTAATATGATATATATACATTAAATGTCGTTACAACGATAATCGTTACATATATGTCTCGTTTCAAAATCATTAAGTTAGTAGTCTTGTTTTTACATATGTAGTTCAATGTTAATATACTTAATGATATGTTTAATTATCATAATATAATGTTAACTATATATATAACCATATATATGTCATCATATAGTTTTTACAAGTTTTAACGTTTGTGAATCACCGGTCAACTTGGGTGGTCAATTGTCTATATGAAACCTATTTCAATTAATCAAGTCTTAACAAGTTTGATTGCTTAACATGTTGGAAACATTTAATCATGTAAATATCAATCTCAATTAATATATATACACATGGAAAAGTTCGGGTCACTACAGCTGGTGTTTGTAGGTTTCGCACCATATTCTCCAGAGCCACTACTCGAGCGCGAAGCTCGTTGACTTCTTCTATTATTCTGGGATGATTGGCAGTTCGGACAAGTGGATGAATAAGATCTAAAATTTTAGATATTATATATTCGTGACTGGATATCCTGGAAATGAGGGTGAAAATAGTGTTCCGAACGGGTTCGCCAGTAAGTGCTTCAGGTTCTTCACCAAGAGGTGAATTCGGTTGGTGGAAGGGATCACCTTCTTCTTGTCTCCATTGATTAAGTTTACTACAAACCCATCCCCAATTCATCCAAAATAGATGATGGCTGATTGGTTCATTCATTCCGGTTACGCTGCCATTGGAGCTCGAAGAGTTCGAGGAATCCATATTATGTGTTTGGAATAGGGTTTTTGATATGAGATTAGTGTTGAATACTGGATGATATATTCGTCTCCTCGAATACGTGTATATAGCAAAAAGATTTCCGTAATTTACGGTGGGAATTTAGGAAAAGTGTTAGACAAAATCTATTGGGATAGATACGATAAGATATAATAAGATATGATGTGTCTATACTTTAATAATGGCAGTATGATGTGTCGAGATCATAAAGTGATAAGTATGTAATCTAATAATCTTTTGATTAAAGACTTTCAATTCGTATACTGTGATAGCCCAATGACATTTTTCGATTCGCAAACCGATGCATGAAGGCATAAGGCATATAGGTACGTGATATAATAGGGAGTTATATACGTTTGATTGTGAGTAGTAACAATTATAAGAGTTTCAAAATCATGGATAATATTTCATGTAATACATATGTAATACACATAACCATGATAGATGACTTATGAATGTCAAGAATTTTTGAAATCATTGTGTCGCATTTAGATGTGGTGGTGTAATTGGATAGTACTCAGGAAAGTGAGCAGAGTTCTTAGATTAGCTCGGCATTCTAAGATAAGTAAAGTTTCTAAAGTATAGTGTAGCATTTAACAGTTAAAGGCAACAATTAAAGGCACTATGGTCAAGGAAAGTTGTAGTCCTATATTAGGAAAGAGACTTTGATTAGAATCTTTAAGACAAGTTTGGTAAAGCATGATTGTTAAGATTATAAGGCAATCCTAAGTGCTTTAAGTCTAAGGCAGGAAAGGTTATAGTTTCCTAGATTGCTAAGGCACCCTAGCTAGCAAGTAAGGCACACATAAAAATGCAATCCTGGTTCTCTATAACAGCCTGGTTATGCTCTGATACCAATCTGTAACGTCCTCCCAATAGGGTCTGGAAGAAACGTTACTAATATCAAATAAACCAACATATTATAATATGAGAACAATACTAAATGATAAAATTAACTGGAATGAGTACGCAGCGGAAAATGAAATGTCGTTACAAAAGAAATATGTAATTGTTTAAATGCAGTAGTAATAAATGCGATAATCTCTTGATCCTATGTCCAAGTAGCATCACATAAGCAGTAGATAGGAAAGCTTGAATTAAACATCACCTGAGACAAAACATGCTAAAGTGTCAACCAAAAAGGTTGAGTGAAGTTCATAGGTTTAACAAAAGTAGTTATCGTTGTTTTTAGACCACAAGATTTAGTTGTAAAGTTGATCTCCCGCAGGATCAAAAAGTAGATCTCGCAGATCCAAAAGTAGTACTGATTCGTAATATTTTAGACTAAACGTTTGTTTTGTTGCCCCGATGATAAGTTGGCAGTACCTTATCACCATGTTTAAATCATTATTAAGTAATACAAATACATCGCGGTCAAATGTATCGGGGACGTTACTCCCGATAGGCCTACCCCCAATAATTAAGAATGCCTTATCCTGAAAGCAATTAAAAAATATCACTGTGGGGTCTTAGTAGCATAAGCTAGTCATAGTACAGTTTAGGTTCGTACTTGTGTCTAAGTTGTTTAAAGTATAAAAGCAGCATGTGTCTCACCCCAGTAAGTATAAAAAGTGCTATAGCAATAAGAGTGGGGCTATAAAAGTCACCTTAGTAAGTAGAGAGAGAGTTATTCCTCGGAATAAAGAGTTGAACGAGTGAGCAGGAAAGTCAACCTATTGACATTTAAGAGTAGTTAAGTGTTTTGCCCATGTTTAAGTTTAAGTACGTGTTTAAGTATAGTTTGTTTTACTAAGTTTCTATTCCTAGTAAGTTACTATTTTTATAAAGTTTCCATTTTTAGAAAGTTTCTTATTTTACTAAGTTTCTATGACTAGAGAGTTTCTACTTTTATGAGTGTTTTCTATTTTGGGATACTTGCTGTGTTAGATAAGCTTCCAATCACCCCTTTCCCTTCGAATGGCTAATTTAGATCTAGGGGCTTGAGCCATAGGACCCTTTAAATCGGAAATCCAAACCCTCTGTCTAGAATCTCGTAGAAACCATTCGTCAAGAAAGTTCGAAGATCTATACATCTCTAATACATATCCCAAAATGTTTTTGTGCTGCAATATAAGTAGTAGGTTATAGGTGCTAGTAATAGTAATAGTGTATACATGTTAAGTACTAGTATAAGTAGTATTAGGGTTTAAGGTTTTAATATGTATATGTATATATAATTCGTATATATATGTATATATATATAAAAATATATTTTTTTTACATGTATATATGTATATATAAATCTAGGTGTGTTTATGTATATACTTATGAATAACAAGTTTATAATATGAATATGAATTAACAAAGATTAAAGTTTATGTAAATAGTTTAGGGTTTATGTTATACCTTTGAAGATTCAAGATAATTAACAAAGAAAAGATGAACACGATGAAGATGGAAGATCAAAGCCTTGAAAATCTTGAAGAACTCCTTGAAGATTCTTGAAGAACTCCTTGAAGATTCTTGAAGAACACGAAGAACAAGCTTGAAGATCCGAATACCACAAGAGAGGGAGAGGGAGAGATTGTTTTTGAGAGAGGATTTTGGTGTGATTTGTGAATGAGAAACTAGGAGTCTAGGAGTATTTATATAGTGTAAGTATTAGAGTGTTAGTCAACATAAGGATGTTCTAATTAATGATTTTATTTTGTTTTATAATTTTTAGTCAACAAAAGGTGGAACTAGTTTATAATTAGTCAACATAAGGATGTACTAGTTTATACTTTATTTTTAGTCAACATAAGGATGTAATTGTTTAAGATTCTTTAGTCTCATTATTATTACTATTATTATTATTATTATTATTATTATTATTATTATTATTATTATTATTATTATTATTATTATTATTATTATTATTATTATTATATTTTTTTTTTATTTTTTTTTTACATTTACTACATGATAAGTATTATTTTCTTTTTACTAATTCATGACTTGTATTTATTTTTATTTAGTTCCCAATTGTTTTATTATTTATATAAATGTCACTTTTTATTTATTACTTATAGATTAATAGTTATAAATAATATTACTGAAATGTATAAATTTTAATTAGCAGTGAGTGTCGAATAAAAATTTATTATTTGGTCAACGTTAAATTGATTGTGTATATAACAACCCTTAAATAATTAATACGTATAGTCAGACAGTAAACCCTAGGGTCATTTCAGTAATTTCAGAAGTCAAAAAGTGAGGGTTGTTATATATGGGGTTAAAACTATTATATATACCGACCACAAAAGTCTTCAACACATATTTAATCAGAAACAACTGAATATGAGGCAGCGTAGGTGGATTGAATTGTTGAATGATTATGACTTTGAGATTCGTTACCACCCGGGGAAGGCAAATGTGGTAGCCGACGCCTTGAGCAGGAAGGACAGAGAACCCATTCGAGTAAAATCTATGAATATAATGATTCACAATAACCTTACTACTCAAATAAAGGAGGCGCAACAAGGAGTTTTAAAAGAGGGAAATTTAAAGGATGAAATACCCAAAGGATCGGAGAAGCATCTTAATATTCGGGAAGACGGAACCCGGTATAGGGCTGAAAGGATTTGTGTACCAAAATTTGTAGATATGAGAGAAATGGTACTTAGAGAAGCTCATAAAACCAGATACTCAATACATCCTGGAACGGGGAAGAAGTACAAGGATCTCAAGAAACATTTTTGGTGGCCGAGTAAGAAAGCCGATGTTGCTAAATACGTAGGAGAATGTTTGACGTGTTCTAAGGTCAAAGCTGAGCATCAGAAACCATCAGGTCTACTTCAACAACTCGAAATCCTGGAATGGAAATGGGAAAACATTACCATGGATTTCATCACTAAATTGCCAAGGACTGCAAGTGGTTTTGATACTAATTGGGTAATAGTTGATCATCTCACCAAATCAGCACACTTCCTGTCAATAAGAGAAGATGACAAGATGGAGAAGTTAGCACGACTGTATTTGAAGGAAGTCGTCTCCAGACATGGAATACCAATCTCTATTATCTCTGATAGGGATGGCAGATTTATTTCAAGATTCTGACAGACATTACAGCAAGCATTAGGAACTCGTCTAGACATGAGTACTGCCTATCATACACAAACTGATGGGCAGAGTGAAAGGACGATACAAACGTTTGAACACATGCTACGAGCATGTCTTATTGATTTTGGAAATAGTTAGGATCGACATCTACCGTTAGCAGAATTTTCCTACAACAACAGCTACCATTCAAGCATTGAGATGGCGCCGTTTAAAGCACTTTATGGTAGAAAGTGCAGGTCTCCGATTTGTTGGAGTGAAGTGGGGGATAGACAGATTACGGGTCCGGAGATAATACAAGAAACTACCGAGAAGATCATCCAAATTCAACAAAGATTGAAAACCGCCCAAAGTCGACAAAAGAGCTACGCTGACAATAAAAGAAAAGATATAGAATTTGAAATTGGAGAGATGGTCATGCTTAAGGTTGCACCTTGGAAAGGCATTGTTCGATTTGGTAAACGAGGGAAATTAAATCCAAGGTATATAGGACCATTCATGATTATTGATCGTGTCGGACCAGTAGCTTACCGACTTGAATTACCACAACAACTCGCGACTGTACATAACACTTTCCACGTCTCGAATTTGAATAAATGTTTTGCTAAAGAAGATCTCACTATTCCATTAGATGAAATCCAAATCAACGAAAAACTTCAATTCATCGAAGAACCCGTCGAAATAATGGATCTTGAGGTTAAAAGACTTAAGCAAAACAAGATACCAATTGTTAAGGTTCGATGGAATGCTCGTAGAGGACCCGAGTTCACCTGGGAACGAGAAGATTAGATGAAGAAGAAATACCCGCATTTATTTCCAGAAGATACGTCAACACCTCCAACTGCTTAAAATTTCGGGACAAAATTTATTTAACGGGTAGATACTGTAGTGACCCGAACTTTTCCATGTTTATATATATATTAAATGAAGTTGTTATTTACATGATTAAGTGTTTCCAACATGTTAAACAATTAAACTTATTAAGACTTGATTAATTGGAATAGGTTTCATATAGACAAATGACCACCCAAGTTGACCGGTGATTCACGAACGTTAAAACTTGTAAAAACTATACGATGACATATATATGGTTATATATATAGTTAACATGATTTTATTATAAGTATGTATCTCATTAGGTATTTTAACAATGAGTTATATACATAAAAATGAGACTATTAAATTAAGAAACTCGAAAACGATATATATAGCGATTATCGTTATAACGTCTTACTAGGTACATATGAATCATATTAAGATATTGATACACTTGGTTAATTAGGTTAAATGATAAGTAAATATATCATTAAGTGTATTAACAATGAACTACATATGTAAAAGCAAGACTACTAACTTAATGATTTTGAAACGAGACATATATGTAACGTGTATCGTTGTAACGACATTTAATGTATATATATCATATTAAGAGATATTCATACATCATATTATCATGATAATATAATAATTTAAAATCTCATTTGATATTATAAACATTGGGTTAACAACATTTAACAAGATCGTTAACCTAAAGGTTTCAAAACAACACTTACATGTAACGACTAACGATGACTTAACGACTCAGTTAAAATGTATATACATGTAGTGTTTTAATATGTATTCATACACTTTTGAAAGACTTCAAGACACTTATCAAAATACTTCTACTTAACAAAAATGCTTATAATTACATCCTCATTCAGTTTCATCAACAATTCTACTCGTATGTACCCGTATTCGTACTCGTACAATACACAGCTTTTAGATGTATGTACTATTGGTACATACACTCCAATGATCAGCTCTTAGCAGCCCATGTGAGTCACCTAACACATGTGGGAACCATAATTTGGAAACTAGCATGAAATATCTCATAAAATTACAAAAATATGAGTAATCATTCATGACTTATTTACATGAAAACAAAATTACATATCCTTTATATCTAGTCCATACACCAACGACCAAAAACACCTACAAACACTTTCATTCTTCAATTTTCTTCATCTAATTGATCTCTCTCAAGTTCTATCTTCAAGTTCTAAGTGTTCTTCATAAATTCTACAAGTTCTAGTTTCATAAAATCAAGAATACTTCCAAGTTTGCTATCTTACTTCCAATCTTGTAGAGTGATCATCCAACCTCAAGAAATCTTTCTTATTTACAGTAATATATCTTTCTAATACAAGGTAATACTCATATTCAAACTTTGATTCAATTTCTATAACTATAACAATCTTATTTCGAGTGGAAATCTTACTTGAACTTGTTTTTCGTGTCATGATTCTGCTTCAAGAACTTTCAAGCCATCCAAGGATCCTTTGAAGCTAGATCCATTTTTATCATTTCCAGTAGCTTTATCCAGAAAACTTGAGGTAGTAATGATGTTCATAACATCATTCGATTCATACATATAAAGCTATTTTATTCGAAGGTTTAAACTTGTAATCACTAGAACATAGTTTAGTTAATTCTAAACTTGTTCGCAAACAAAAGTTAATCCTTCTAACTTGACTTTTAAAATCAACTAAATACATGTTCTATATCTATATGATATGCTAACTTAATGATTTAAAACCTGGAAACACGAAGAACACTGTAAAACCGGACATACGCCGTCGTAGTAACACCGCGGGCTGTTTTGGGTTAGTTAATTAAAAACTATGATAAACTTTGATTTAAAAGTGGTTCTTCTGGAAAAATGATTTTTCTTATGAACATGAAACTATATCCAAAAATCATGGTTAAACTAAAAGTGGAAGTTTGTTTTCTAAAATGGTCATCTAGACATCGTTCTTTCGACTGAAATGACTACCTTTACAAAAACGACTTGTAACTTATATTTTTGACTATAAACCTATACTTTTTCTGTTTAGATTCATAAAATAGATTTTAATATGAAACCATAGCAATTTGATTCACTCAAAACGGATTTAAAATGAAGAAGTTATGGGTAAAACAAGATTGGATAAATTTTCTTGTTGTAGCAACGTGAAAATTGGCAACAAATCTATATTAATCATATCCTAGCTAACTTATATTGTATTATACATGTATTCTAATGTATTTTGTAATCTTGGGATACCATAGACATGTATGCAAATGTTTTGACCTTTCATGTCGACCCATCTATATATATATTGCGGTACAACCATAGACACTCTATATGTTAATGTTGGAGTTAGCTATACAGGGTTGAGGTTGATTCCAAAATATATATATAGTTTGAGTAGTGATCAATACTGAGATATGTATACACTGGGTCGTGGATTGATTCAAGATAATATTTATCGATTTATTTCTGTACATCTAACTGTGGACAACTAGTTGTAGGTTACTAACGAGGACAGCTGACATAATAAACTTAAAACATCAAAATGTATTAAAAGTATTGTAAATATATTTTGAACATACTTTGATATATATGTATATATTGTTATAGGTTCGTGAATCAACCAGTGGCCAAGTCTTACTTCCCGACGAAGTAAAAATTTGTGAAAGTGAGTTATAGTCTCACTTTTAAAATCTAATATTTTTGGGATGAGAATACATGCAGGTTTTATAAATGATTTACAAAATAGACACAAGTACATGAAACTACATTCTATGGTTGAATTATCGAAATCGAATATGCCCCTTTTTATTAAGTCTGGTAATCTAAGAATTAGGGAACAGACACCCTAATTGACGCGAATCCTAAAGATAGATCTATTGGGCCTAACAAACCCCATCCAAAGTACCGGATGCTTTAGTACTTCGAAATTTATATCATATCTGAAGGGTATCCCGGAGTGATGGGGATATTCTTATATATGCATCTTGTTAATGTCGGTTACCAGGTGTTCACCATATGAATGATTTTTATCTATATGTATGGGATGTGTATTGAAATATGAAATCTTGTGGTCTATTGTTACGATTTGATATATATAGGTTAAACCTATAACTCACCAACATTTTTGTTGACGTTTAAAGCATGTTTATTCTCAGGTGAATACTAAGAGCTTCCGCTGTTGCATACTAAAATAAGGACAAGATTTGGAGTCCATGTTTGTATGATATTGTGTAAAAACTGCATTCAAGAAACTGATTTCGATGTAACATATTTGTATTGTAAACCATTATGTAATGGTCGTGTGTAAACAGGATATTTTAGATTATCATTATTTGATAATCTACGTAAAGCTTTTTAAACCTTTATTTATGAAATAAAGGTCAGGGTTTGTTTTAAAAATGAATGCAGTCTTTGAAAAACGTCTCATATAGAGGTCAAAACCTCGCAAAGAAATCAATTAATATGGAACGTTTTTAATCAATAAGAACGGGACATTTCAAGAACCGCAAGAGACTGCATTTCAGTTGTGGAAGGAGAAGTTAACAACTGCACCAGTATTGTCTCTACCCGAGGGAAGTGAAGATTTTGTTGTTATTGTGATGTCTCACGTCAAGGAATGGGTTGCGTGCTTATGCAATGAAACAAGGTTATTGCTTATGGATTACGTCAGTTAAAGATACACGAGCAGAACTACACTACGCACGACCTTGAGTTAGGAGCTGTTGTCTTTGCACTTAAAATGTGAAGACACTACCTGTTTGGAACCAAGTTCACTACCTTCACTGACCATAAGAGTTTACAGCACATATTCGATCAGAAGCGGCTTAACATGAGACAACGACGTTGGATGGAACTACTTAACGATTATAACTGTGAACTTCAATACCATCCGGGCAAGGCGAATGTTGTGGCGGATGCCTTAAGCACAAAGGAGCGAGAGAAACCTCTTAGGGTTAAAGCTCTTAACATAGTTGTCCGTACGAATCTCACATCACAAATCCGCGAAGCACAACAAGAAGCCATGAAACAGGAGAATGTTGATGTTGAATTTCTCAAAGGGATGGATAAGAAGTTTGACTTCAAGGAGGACGGAACACGGTACTTTGCAAACCGAATTTGGGTACCAAAGTTTGGTGGATTGAGAGAAATAGTGTTGGAGGAAGCACACAAGACGAGATACTCAATTCATTCGGGATCAGATAAAATGTACCAGGATTTGAAGGCATTCTATTGGTGGCCGAACTTGAAAGCTGACATTGCCACTTATGTCGGGAAGTGCTTGACTTACGCTAAAGTCAAGGCTGAGCATCAGAAGCCATCAGGATTACAAATTCAACCAGAGATTCCCCAGTGGAAGTGGGAAGGAATTTCCATGGACTTCATTACAAAACTGCCGAGAACGGCGGGAGGTCACGATACTATTTGGGTTATCGTGGATCGTCTCACTAAGTCCGCACATTTCTTACCGATAAGGGAAACTGATAAAATGGAGAAGCTGGCTCAGATTTACATTAAGGAAGTCGTCTCTAGGCATGGAGTGCCTATACCCATTATATCCGACCGCGATAGCAGATTTACTTCCAGGTTTTGGAAATCGTTACAGAAAGCAATGGGGACCCGTTTAGATATGAGTACAGCATATCACTCCCAAACGGATGGCCAGAGCGAACGAACTATTCAGACTTTTGAGGACATGTTGAGAGCGTGTGTCATTGATTTCGGAAACAGATGGGATAAGTATTTACCACTAGCTGAGTTCTCATACAATAATAGCTACCATGCGAGTATTAAAGCTGCACCTTTCGAGGCATTGTATGGAAGGAAGTGTAGATCTCCTGTTTGTTGGAGCGAGTTGGGAGATAGTCAGTTGACCGGTCCTGAGATTATTCAGGAGACAACTGAGAAAGTTCTACAGATTCAGGAACGATTGAGAATGGCTCGAAGTCGTCAAAAGAGTTACGTCGATGTTAGACGGAAGGACATAGAGTTCCAAGTTGGTGACAAGGTTATGCTTAAGGTATCACCTTGGAAGGGTGTTGTACGATTTGGGAAATGAGGTAAACTGAGTCCTAGATATGTTGGACCGTTTGAGATAACTGAAAGAGTTGGACCAGTAGCTTACAGACTGGAACTGCCACAAACACTCAGCGGTATTCATGACGTTTTCCATGTATCCAATCTAAAGAAGTGCCTAGCCGATGATAATTTGATTATTCCTCTAGAGGAACTACGTATCGACGACAAACTTCATTTCATTGAGGAACCTGTTGAAATCTTGGGCCAAGAGGTCAAACAGTTTAAGCAAAGTAGAATTCCTATCGTTAAAGTTCGGTGGAACGCGAGAAGAGGACCAGAGTTCACGTGGGAGCGTGAAGACCAGATGAGGCTGAAGTATCCGCAATTGTTTCCCGAGGAAACCACTTCAGCGGACGATCACTAAAAATTTCGGGACGAAATTTTCAATAACAGGTGGGTAATGTAACAACCCTGATTTTTCCGTTACTTTCGTTAACCTTTCGTTAGTTTATTTAACGGCGATTACTTAACTTTTGTGCGTTTACGTGTGTTAAATGCGTACTTGATCTTCGGAGGGTTTTACTAATTGATATGGGTTGATATTAATTCAAATAAATATTTCGGATAATGAAATACGATAAAAATGATACGATTTTGATAAAAGCTTTTTGAGCAACGAAACGCTCGGGTTTATTTTAATAATTAATTTTATTAATTATTAAAATTTTAAAATATTTAATTTATTGGGTTTTTAATAAATTAAGCGATTGGTTGCATTTAACGATCGGGTTAGTGTTCCGGGCCTTCGGTACGACTAAACGACACTTAAAACGGACCACGATTACACGGAATTACAAAACGAGAGCCCGGGAACCCATCCCAAGTGGGCCACGGCCGACCCCACTCCCCACCCCCTTTTATTTTAATTTTTTCAAGTTAAGGGACTTATTTGTATTTAGTATTAATTAAACCCTAATATAAATACATGTTGTAAACCTAATTTTGGCATAAACCCTCATAAAAAGAAATCACCAAGCGACTGCTCTCTTCTCCCCTGCCCATTCGTCGATCACCATCACCATAACCCTAACCTTCAATTTTCAATTTTTGATAAAACCTTGAACACGAAAGTTGCAATTCTCGATCTCCTCTACGCGTTGATATAATTCTTTTAGCGATCTAAGGTATAATTGCATGAACCTTAATTCTTAAAATCTCATTTTCATGTGAGTTTCATAGTTATGTTGTCAATTGCTCAAGTCTATACGCGTACGTGTTAATTGTAATCGTTATTTTGATTGTTTGATGCGCTAGGGTTTAAAAACGAATTTGTATTTGCTTGATCAGAAAAATTAAGTTTTTTAAACGTAAATTATTATGTTATAATCAGATTCCTTGCGAAAAACTATTGAGTTTAGGCTTTGGATTCGCTTGATTTCGTTTCCGTATGATTAAGTTATGTCGATTTGAATTATCGTTGTGTTTTTGTTGCTTGATCAGAAATCTGGTATTGATAGAAAATGAATTGGCATGTGAAACTTATACCACTGGAAATATAATTTAAAAACACTCAATTTAGACTTGGATATCATGTCGTTTGCTTATGTATAGCTCCCGATATGCTAGAATTAGTGTAAATTAAGTTTTATACAGCACTTGCATGAAAATAACCTTGTATGATAAAATGTGTTAACTTCTGTGATTAAAGCTTTGCATATTTGAAACGTATACAAAAATTACTTCATATTTCATGTAGATATCATAGGCAAATTGTATCTAGATCTTCGGATAATCGTATGCGAATGTGACTAACTAAATGAGAATCGAATCTACAAATTGCTCACGGTTTTGTACTCTGTGGGTTTTGTGAATTGTTTGAGCATGTATGCTTCTGGAAAATGAAACTTAACATGATATGTGACTTATTTTTAGTTTATGTCTATCTCTGAAATCTTATACATTGGGCACAATAGAGCCATACTTTATGTGAATTCTGATTTGAGCTGAAAACTGAATGTTCAACTTGAACGAATAAACTGTACCAATTGGCTAAACAAAAGTTGCTAGATTTTTCATATGTGTTACTTTGATTTGTCCTTGAAGTATGGCCACTGGTCTTGTATCAATTGCATGTTCCTAACTCCGGTTATAGCCAAAATGAAATCAGTGCGCGGTCAGAAACTGACTTGGTAAACCCCAAATGTACCCCTTCTGATTCCTGACTTTTAATTATCGTATGAGACCCTGGCTGGACTTTTTGGAATCAATTTTAAGTCTATTTATGATATGGTATTTTCCATGTTTATGTGAATTTTGTACTATGAGATAATGTGCTAAGTATGCTACGTGTTCATGGATTTGGTGCACAACGATAAACTGAAATTGTGAAAATGATTATTCATGACCTAAAACGTATTGTATGACTTAGGTTTGACATGTTGACCAATATTTGACATGAACCTACTGATGTTGACTTTATTTGACCACATTGACCAAGTTTGACTTTCGGTTTGACTTCAGTTGACTTTGTTTGACTTGCATGAGATAGTTGACTTTTACTTTGAAACGCGTCGAGTCGAGCAATAAGACAACGTACACTACGAAACCACACTTATATAAGATACATATATTAACTAACCTACATACGTATACTTAGGTTACATTACTCGGGTCTAAACCGTACAAGTCGTTTGTCTTTCATTCCGAGCTTTATTCAAAGGTGAGTCTACAGTCCCGCTTTTTATATATGTTTTCAGGGATGAGAATACACGCTGTTATATTTACATTTTCAAATACTTTTGTATTGACATGAGTACTACACATATGCATAATGAGTTTGTTCAAAAAGCCTCTAGCTTGAATACTTTTAATACCATCGGTGTAAGCACAATTTAGATGGACGGATCCGTTAGGTTGACAACCTCACCCACTATAAAAGCAGTGGTGCATTTATTTTGAACATTAAATACATTTGAACAAGTGTATAACATTTTAAGAGGTAAAGGCGGGTATAGTGGTTTCTATACTCGGGTTAATGCTAGTATTCAGGTGCTCGGTGTATGCAGCGATAGAATCTCGTGGTTATGGAAATTAAACTATTTTTCTGATAACTGTTTGTTAGCTACTATACAATGATATTTAAACTGTGGTTTACGAGCAAATGAGATAAAACTTGACAGGGTGTTGTCTACAAATGATTGAAATTTGACATGGTAGTGTCAATAAACTTTTGAAACGAGAAACGGTGTTGTCTAAAAACTTTAACATTAAACTTTGGTGGTCTTCCACTAGTAAACGTTTTCGAAATGTTATTTCTTAAACATACTGTATTGTTTACCTAAAACCTGTAGATTCACTCAACATTATTGTTGACCCGTTTTGCGTGTTTTATTCTCAGGTATTAATTGCTTCCGCTGTAGAATATTGATGTTACATAGAAGTCAAGCCAAGCACTGGGACCAGAGTTAACATTCCGTTAAAGGGATTTGACGGGATGTTACATTGGGTGGTCAATTGACTATATGAAACCTATTTCAATTAATCAAGTCTTAACAAGTTTGATTGCTTAACATGTTAGAAACACTTAATCATGTAAATAACAATTTCATTTAATATATATTAACATGGAAAAGTTCGGGTCACTACACTTTTGACTGTGCTCGACGATTCACGAACAATAGTTTGTAAGTAACTATGTATATATATAAATGTAAGTTTATATTATAATTTGAAATTATAAAATATAATTTAACTATTAGAAATAAATATGTAAAATGAGATACAAAATAAGTAAGTATAATTTAAAATGAATCTATATATAAATATATATGATTTTTATGCATAATTATTATTATGTGTATATTGTAATATATAGAAATATTAGAAATAATAAATAATCAATAGAAGTTATTATATGATATATTATAATTACACAAGTAATAATACCTATATATAATACAAGTATAACTATAGTTGTTATAATAATATTGTTATTACTTTCAATATGAACATCAAATACCAGTGTTATTGATATTATTTTAAAAATATCATTTATAGATACGAATTTGATATATATAAATTTTTATTGTATTATTATTATTATTATTATTAATATTAGTATGATTATAATTAGTAATATTACTGATATAAATTTTATTACAAGATAAAACATAATTGCTATAGTAATATTATTATTTACTTCCAATATTAATACCAACATTTATATTATTAATATTATTATTTTAAAGACATAACATATAAATATGAAATTTAATATAAATTAATATATTATTATTATCTTTATTAGTTAGTGTTATTATTAATATCAATAATGATGTTATTATTATCATTATTATTATTTATTATCATTATCATTATTATCTTTATTATTAATTTAAATAATAATTATTATTAATATAATTATTAATACATAATTAATATACGGAGTATTATATAATTTGATACAAAAAGATTCCAAAAATTTCTCTATCTCCTTTTTCATTATCTGTTTCATTTATTTAATTATGCTATTAGGGCTGCTCGTGAGTTTCTGTCTTCCAAAGTCGAACTAGCAAACATAAATCGATAATATCTTGTCTGTTACAATCAAGCAAGCGATTATCATCATTTATATCATTTCTATAATGTTATTTATTAGTGCAAATCGAAAAAAAGCATCGAGGAACCAGACGCCTGCTCTGTACACTACACTTTTTGCTCAGAATTCGAAATCGAGTCCATTTTAAAAATCTACAAATGCAGAAGCGTTGTAACTCACGTCATGAATGTTTCCTCAAATTCTCAGGTTCCAATTTGCCAAATCAAATTCAAAATTTTGAGTCAAAGCTTCGAATTGAAAAAGTCAACATGTGTTCTTCAATTGAATTCAAGTTTTCTGTTACGATTTAAGTTCAATTGATGATTCTAGTATGTTCTAATGAGGATTTAGAAGATATTTCGTGAAGATATCGGGGTCTCACAACATCTAAATTTTGAAATCAAATCTTGGCTTTATTTATTTATTTATTTTTTTCGCGTATACTGCAGCTGCTAAACGTGTTCATAATTTTTTTTTCTTCTGTTATTACATTTTAACCCCAACCAGATTCTCTGTATCAATTGTTAAACTTAAACCAAACCCTGTAATTAGCGGTGATAGTTGAGTGTATGCAGTCGAGTTATTTTCAAAGAAGAAGAATAATAATAAATATTACGGTTACAAATAAATAACTTTCACAGCATACCAGAATAGCAGAATTGGATGGATGGTTTAGAGAGCGTTTGGGTTAACAAGAGGTCGGGGGGTTCGAGGCCGGGCAAAGGCATTTTATTTTTTTGGAGCTTATTATTGTGAGATAGTCATCATTCTTTTTGTTATTATCATTATTAT
This sequence comes from Rutidosis leptorrhynchoides, assembly GCF_046630445.1. Classification (NCBI taxonomy): domain Eukaryota; kingdom Viridiplantae; phylum Streptophyta; class Magnoliopsida; order Asterales; family Asteraceae; genus Rutidosis; species Rutidosis leptorrhynchoides. The sequence continues at coordinate 328,485,413 of NC_092333.1, read as the reverse complement.
TATTATTACTTTTGTTATTATTATTATTATTAGTTATTGTTAGTGTTAATTGTTATTATTACTAATATTAGTAATATGTTTAGTAGAATAATTACAAGAATTATCATTATGGTTATTACTAGTATAACAATTATTATTATTATTAGGTATTAGTAATATTATGATTATTATTATTATTGTTATTAGTATTATTATTATTATTATAACCATTATCATTACCATTATTATTATGTTATTATTAATAGAATTATAATTATTAAGTATTATTATTATTAGTACTATGATAAAATATTGTAAAGATCTTAATTATATATAGATATGAAAATAAGTAAAATTATAAATAAGCCATGACCTAAATAAAATGTTAGTATTATTATTAGTAGTATTATAATCATTATAGTTATTAATACAAATATTAGTATCATTATTATTATTAGTAAAATCATTATTTTTATAGATATTATTATTAGTATTCATTATTATTAAAATTAACATTTTTATTAAAAAGTATTATTTCTATTTAAGTCATCATTTTAACATTTATATTAAATACATCATTTTTAACCCTAATATCATTATTATTATTTTTATCAATACTAATATTATTTTAATATTATTATAATTGTAACAAACAAATGATATATATATATATATATACATATATATATACGTATAAAAATATATTTAATACAACCATAGTAATATTTTATTGTAATTATTTATTTAAGGTTTATAAAATAAAGATAAGGTATTTAAGTTATTAATAAAACATGATTTAAAATAACAATTAAAATCACTAATAATATATAAATTTTTATTCGATTACCATTATATGTGTTAATATACATACTTGATATAGGTTTGTGAATCTGAGGCCAACCCTACTCTTGTTCAATGTCGTCATATGTATTTTTACTACAAAATACAGTATTGTGAGTTCATTTGCTCCCTTTTTAAATGCTTTTGCAATATATATTTTTGGGACTGAGAATACATGCGCTGTTTTTATAAATGTTTGACGAAATACTCACAAGTACTTGAAACTACATTGTATGGTTGGATTATTATAACGAATATCGCCCCTTCAAGTCTGGTAACCTACGAATTAGGGAAATGGCCCCTAATTGACGCGAATCCTAAAGATAGATCTATGGGCCCAACAAACCCCATTCTGGAATTTGGAATGCTTTAGTACTTCGATTTAAATGGTGATTATGATTGCCAATATTTATGGCATACTTGCGAGTATGCGGGGGATATTCTATATGCATTATGTTAATGTCGGTTACTAGGTGTTCATCATATGAATGTATTTTATACACTTGCGAGTGTAATGTTATTTATGAAAAATAAAATCTTGTGGTCTATTAAAATTAGGGAAATGATTGATTATGATAAATTAATGAACTCACCAAACTTTTGGTTGACACTTTAAAGCATGTTTATTCTCAGGTATGAAAGAAATCTTCCGTTGTGCATTTGCTCATTTTAGAGATATTACTTGGAGTCATTCATGACATATTTCAAAAGACGTTGCATTTGAGTCATTGAGTTCATCAAGATTATTATTAAGTCAATTATAGTTGGATATATTATGAAATGGTATGCATGCTGTCAACTTTCGATGTAATGAAAGTTTATCTTTTAAAAACGAATGCAATATTTGTAAAATGTATCATATAGAGGTCAAGTACCTCGCAATGTAATCATATATTATTCTTTTTGTTCTTATGGATTAGGACGGGTTGCTTCATGATATCTATAGTACTTGTTGTAAATAAGCATAAAACAACACTCGGTATGTTTCGGTTTGATCAGAACAGCGTAAGGACACGTACTTTCTATTTTTAGAAAGTTTCTATTTTAGGAAAGTTTCTATTTTCAAAAGTCAACCTTGGTCAAACATAGTCAACATTAAATTTTAAAGTATAAATTATATTAATAATATAAGTTATAATGTTAATTAAAGTCAAATAGGTATAATTATGTCATAACATAAGTTTAATTAAATTAAAATGAATTATTAAAGTTAACATAAGTTTAAATGATATAATTAATATAACATAAGTATTTAATTAATTAATTACATATTAATAATAATATAAGTATTATTAATTAATAATAAATTTTAATTATATCATAAGTATTATTAATTAATAATGAACTATTAATCATATCATAAGTTTCTAATTATAATCATTAAATCATAAGTATTTAATAATTAAATTATAATTAAATAATAACTAATCCTTATAATAATTAAATAATTAATTAATCCTTATATTAAGTCTTATTATAATAATCTCATAACATAAGTTTAATACTTACCATAAGTATTTTTCATTAATAATAAAAGTATTATTAATCATAAGTTTAATTAAAAGTTTCCTTAAATCATAAGTAATTATTAAATGATATAATAAATATATATATCATAAGTCTTAATTTAAAATAATTACTTTTATATCATAAGTAATTTAATAATAATGAAAATCATTATTTTATAACATAAGTTAGATGTTATAACCATAAGTTTTAATTAAAAGTTTATCGGGTCATAACTTGAGCCCCGGGAGTCGGTTTTCGGTGAGTCTTATATATATCTCCGCCTAACCAAACCACCCAACATATTAGTGCACTCAAGAACACCCCAAGAACAGCCACCAAGTTGTGACCATCTGCACACCCCCAAATAGGGCATGGGGTAATTGTGACTAATTATATCAAATCACAGTTGTATAAACGAGAACGACTCTACATGAGACGTTTTGTTGAGTTTTTCAGCGGAAGATAAATATGTCTTTAATTGATATGATATGTAATGAAGACTCCAAGCATAGTAAGCAATCATCATCAAAGCAGTAGATATACAGCGGAAGCAATATTTAAGTACTTGAGAATAAACATGCTTAAAAAGTCAACACGAAGTTGAGTGAGTTCATAGGTTTGTCATAAATAATGATTTCAGTAATAGTGTTAGACCACAAGATTTGTTTTCATAAGTAGATCACTCAGATCCAGCCAAGTTGATCTCCCGCAGGATCAAAAAGTTATGCCAGTGCGTGATATTTAGACTAAACGTTGTTTGCCCCGTGACAAGTTGTTCTGTCCTTGTCATTTAATTTCATTATCAAGTAATACAAAGACTTAGTCAAATGTATCGGGGACGTTACTCCCGATAGGCCTATCCCCAATAATTAAGAATGCCGCAGCAATTAAAAATATCACTGTAGGGACTTAGTCGGACATAGCCGGGTATAGCATAGTTTAACAGTTGGTACTGATATTTAGACTAGACTTTCAAGTTTACCCCGTACAAGTTATCGTTTATACTTGTCGGTTGGGGACTTGCTAGTCATAGCCCAACATATCACAGTTTAATAGTTGGTACTGATATTTAGACTAGACTTTCAAGTTTGCCCCGTACAAGTTATCGTTTATACTTGTCGGTTGGGGACTTGCTGGTCATAGCCCAACATATCACAGTTTAATAGTTGATACGTGTAAAACAGTTATAAAAGTTGTGCATGTATTCTTAGCCTAAAAATATATAAAAAGGGAGCAGATGAACTCACATTAAATAGCAGTTGAAGTATTCCACGCAAGAAGGAAAGTAAAGCAAGTAAGTGATCTGGATATCAACCTTGAGGTATAACATTTGATTAGTTAATGTCTAACTTGACATAAAGTATGTTTTTTAATAGAGCAACTATATTGATAGTGACGGTTTTCTAGAAAAGTTCCTATTTCTCAAAAGTTTCTATTTTTGGAAACCTACTATTTATGAAAAACTTCCACTTATAGTAAGCTTCTAGTTTAAGAATGTTCGGGTTATAATTCTTAACAAAGATGTTATACAATCTCGCTCAAACTTCGTCGCTAACATGTAAGTCACTCGAATGCTCTATTGTTACCGAGCGGCCCAGGATCTCTTGACCAGAATCTAAGTCTTGGCATTCGAGATCCACAAGCGTCCCATAATGGTAACAAGGATCACCCTAGGCCACAAGTAGCGGTGATGTTTGTAGTCTTTGTACGCTATCTTTAATTATAACCTTCACGTTAGGTGCGTGAAAGGACCCGTCCTAAACCATCTGGACGAAGTCACCAACAACTGGTTCTATTGCGATGATCGACTCCAAATACTGTCTTTAAAATGAGCAAATGCACAGCGGAACGTTTCTTTCATACCTGAGAATAAACATGCTTTCAAGTGTCAACCAAAAGGGTTGGTGAGTTCATTAGTTTATCATAAATAATCATTTCATAATTTTAATAGACCACAAGATTTCATATTTCCATTTCTCATAAACATACGTCCCATGCATAGAGACAAAAATATCATTCATATGGATTGAACACCTGGTAACCGACATTCACAATATGCATATAAGAATATCCCCATCATTCCGGGATCCTTCTTCGGACATGATATAATTTTTGAAGTACTAAAGCATCCGGTACTTTGGATGGGGCTTGTTGGGCCCGATAGATCTATCTTTATAGTTCGCGTCAATTAGGGTATCTGTTCCCTAATTCTTAGATTACCAGACTTAATAAAAAGGGGCATATTCGATTTCGATAATTCAACCATATAATGTAGTTTCGATTACTTGTGTCTATTTCGTAAAACATTTATAAAAATTGCGCATGTATTCTCAGCCCAAAAATATAAAGGGTAAAAAGGCAAATGAAACTCACGCATATAAATATTGTAAAACAGTTAATAAAGCATTTGCATGTATTCTCAGCCCAAAAATGTAAAGAGTAAAAAGGGGTAAATGAAACTCACGTATATAAATATTGTAAAACAGTTAATAAAGCATTTGCATGTATTCTCAGCCCAAAAATGTAAAGAGTAAAAAGGGGTAAATGAAACTCACCTAATGTATTTTGTAGTAAAAATACATATGACGAAACTGAATAATGCATGGTTGACCTTGGATTCACGAACCTATATCATCTGTATTTGTATTAAAACCTATTCTTAAAATCGAATAAATCAATATATCTTTTATTGGTGATGTAATTTATATATATGTATAGTAAATGAAATAAGTTTTATTATATATATATATATATTTATTTTAAATATAAAGATATTAATATAGTTAAGTTATATGTATTAAATATATATTTATATATATCATCTTTATTTATTCTTTTATTTTTTTGTAACCTTAATAATGTCATTAAAACCTTTATTTTCATAATCGTAATTATTTTACTAATAGTGATACTGATAACAATATTAATGATAGTTTTAGTAAAAAAAATACTTTTAATAAAAATAATAATTTTTAATAGATTTAAAAGAAATTTCGATAATCACACAGTATTACAATATTAATGTTTAACTGATAAGTCTATTAATGATACAAGTACTAATATTAATGAAAATAATTTTTATTATTTTCATAATAATAATATTAATCTTAATCATAGTGATAATAGTAATTCTTATATTAATAATACTAATCTTTCTAAGATTTTACTAATAATACTTTTATTGATTTTTATATAGATAACAATAATAATCATAACCATAATAATGAATATATAGGAATAATAATTTTAATCATAATAATAATAATAATAATAATAATAATAATGATAATAATAATGATAATAATAATAGTAAATACTACCTTAAGAGTATAAGCTTCTAAAAAAAATAAAACAGCCACAGTCCGGGCTCGAACCCGTGACCTCTCGTACACTGATTACACCCTTAAACCATCACTCTATCTGTGTCTTTCTGGTTTAAACACGGATTTCATATATATAAATAAACTATCTGACTGTTCTTCTTCTTCTTAAAATAAAATCCATTTAATCATCTAACATCAACATCATCTTCATTCTATCATCATCTTTATCGATTATATTCATAATCATAATCATAATCATAATAAGATTAATATCATAATCATAATCATAATCCTTGATCATCAACTCATCCTTAATCAAATACCATTTTCACATAATCATCATCACTTTCATTAGATTCATGTCATCATCATAATCATACACCGTCACCGTTCATCGTCATTCACCATCTTTATTTTCTTCATTATCACTTTCACTTGTCATTGTTACAGAAATATAAAGGAAACAGAAACAAGAAATAGCGAGCAGCAGCAGCTCGTTCGTTTCATCATCAACATAATCGTTATCATCTTTACTCACAGTCCACCATCATCGTTCTAGTGTATTTCCACTGTTCATCGTCTTCCCCATATTTTCATCATCGTGACATCATCATTATCATGTCATCTTCATCATCAAACCATCTTCATCATCATAATCGTTTCATCAATTGTGTTTCTTCTTTTCTTTCCCTTCGAACAACAACAAATAATAAAGGGAAATTGGTGGTGTTTTGAGAGGTTTAAACTGCATCAAAAACATACGCAACAGCGTATGATTTACTTCTCATCATCATCTTAAATGGGTTTAATGGTGTTGGTGTTTTGATAGTTGTAGGTGGTAGGCGAATAATGGTGGTGAGATCCCAAATAGTTGCAGCAAACAGTTCATGCGGTTTTGGTAATTGAAAACAAGAATAGTGGAACAGCAACAGTGTTCATGTGATGATTTAATGGAACAAGAGAAAAACAAAAGTGAGCAGTAAACAACCAAGGTGGTCTTGGTTGGTTTCGAGCAGCTGTAAACAGAATAGGAACAACAGTAGTGGTGTGGCAATAGACTAGTTGCAGGTTAGTGTTTTGTTTCGATGATTGTGATGATTGTCTAGTGGTGGTTTCGATAACAGGGACCAACCGGAGCAGCAGTTTTTAAGTGTAATTATATTTTATGGTGTTCAATTATGGTGGTTGTGGAGGTATGGTTGGTGTCGGTTGGGTGGTGGTTTTCAAATGATTGTAAGTGGTGGCGGTTTGATGAAAATCTTGATGATGGTTGTTCACCGATTTGAAAATAAGAAAAATAGAAGTGAGTAGTAGTGGGTTTGAGTGATGGTTTGATGAAACTCTAACCATATGTATGTATGTATATAATAAAGAAAGGGGTTGGTCTTGATCGGATATTAAACGGAAAGATACTAGTAACAAGTGGTATGGTGAGGTAGCAGGATAAGGCAAGTGGTAGTAATGGATGGATATGTATTGGTATTTATTTATAGCAAAAAAAATATATTTACTTTGTACATTTAATATTTTAAATGGACTCACTTGTTTGGAAAAGAACGACACTTGTTCACAAAGAAAAGTATTGCAATATATATGTGCATGTTTATATGGTTATATAATATAAATATTAGATAGTGGTGACCAATGGAATCCAAGAAACAGTACTCCACTATATTAATATGCAAAGTAGGTATCTTTTCTAATCTCCTTTCATACATATATATATATATATATATATATATATATATATATATATATATATATATATATATATATATATATATATATATATATATATATATATAGTAATAATAAATTATATTATAATAATATTAAAATCAATCAATGATTCAAAACGTTTACAAATCTTAGCCGCCATCAATTATTGTTTTAATTTTTCATTCAATGGCTGAATTTCGTGCTCTGTTGATAATTAGTAACGGATAAAAGTTCTTAGAAAAATCCTAAATTATTACAGTAATTATCTTTATTTATTTCAGTCCTTATGGTATACAATTCGATCCTTAATTTGTTAAATAAAAATTACATCAACTGTCCCTCTCAATTCTTGGTAAAATATAAAAAGTGTTAAAACTTAACAAATAGTTCCTAAATACGTTTTTAATAAGCCTAAAATTTATAGAACTCATTTTCGTATCACCGTTTATATTAAAATTACATAAGTTTGAATTAACTTGCTTAATATCAATCGGATCATCAAACGAGTATTACAATTATTTAATAATTATTTTTAATATTCTTTATTTATATATAGAGATATATATTAAATAATAATTATTATAATATCCTATTTTTATTTTATTAATTTTTAATAACAACATATAATACTTCAATTTATATTTCGAATTATTATTTATATATACATACACACATATCTATTTACAATTAGTTGTTCGTGAATCATCGAGAGCAGTCGAAGGTCAATTGCATATATGAAAATAGTTTCAAACTTTTGAGACTCAACATTATAGACTTTGCTTATTGTGTCGAAACCATATAAAGATTAAGTTTAAATTTGGTCGGAAATCTCCGGGTCGTCACAGTGCGTATATACATATATATTCATTAATTCGATTTTAATTATAACTCCTATATATATTAATTCATAAAAATAGTTTTATAAATTTTAGTAACATATATTACTAATTATAACATGTTATTTATTTTAATTTTAATTACATATAATTTATAACATTATTTACATGTTTCGGTAAAAAAATAATAAACCGAAGTAAATAGTAAAAAGTAAAAAGTAAAAAGTAAAAAGTAAAAACTAAAAAGTAAAAAGTAAGAAAATAATATTTACTAGTAGTAATTCTTCAAAGAGAGAATGAAAGAAATTTTGGTGTGAGTTTGAATGAGAAATGAGGGGTATTTATACTTGAAAAAATTAGGTAAAAAGAATAAAATAATTAAAATAAAAAGAAATATTTTAATTTTTAATGGGATTTTAAAATTCAAAAGTATTAAATGTTAGGTCATGGGATAATGCACAAAATAAAATAATAAAAGTAGTTTTCTATTATAATTTTTAATTAAAAAGTAATTTATTTATTTATTTTATTAAAAAATTATTTATTTTAAAGATTTTTTTTATATATTTTTTTTAAAATAAACAAATTAATTTACTACTTTTCCAAGAATATTTGTCAATATTTTTTTTATTCATAATAACAATACTGATAATAAAGATATTAATTATTGATATCTTGTTTAAAAAGGATATTAATAATAATAATATTAATATATCAAATTAATGCGTAATTATTTACAAATAATTTTTTGTGAATCGTCGGAATTAGTCGAGGTTAAATGAAATCATATAAAGATTTTTGTTTAAATTTTTCCAGAAATTTACGGGTTGTCACAGTATCCCCCTGTTAATAGAAATTTCGTCCCGAAATTTAGTTGTTGCCATCAGTCGGCGTTGTTTGTAAACAGGTGAGGATATTTTCATTTTATTTGGTCTTCACATTCCCAGGTATGCTCGGGGCCTTTCGTGAATTCCAACTAATAGGATATTTTTTTGTTTCTAGCGTTTAAATCTTACGATCCATAAATTCTACGAAGTGCATTTTATTATTAATGCGGAGGTTATCTAAAGGATTTAACAAGAGTGTCATTAATTAGGTTTTCCTCAGAAAGAGATGATGACGTTATACAAGCATTTCAATATACATGAAATGTGTGATGAATAATAGTGAGCTTATTTAAATCTTGAGCGTTTATGCCACAATATTAGGGTAGAAAAAATAGAGAGGAGTTCATGAAAATCATAATCATGAAATTTGATAGAGATCGTCATTCTTTACAACAATAATGATGAATATGAGTTGAAAAATAGAGTTTTATCGACATTAAATAATATGGATAAAACGATTCAATTATAGAAAGAGTATAAATGAAACTATCACAAAAGAGTGAAATGAGGAAATTAAATGTTCACCTTAACTTTTGATATGGTTAAAGTTGATTTCCGGAATTCAAGGGATTTAAAGAAATCTTCATAATCTTTATAAGATTTGATTCTCTGGTAATTAAGAAAATTAGGATTTTCTTTAATTAAATGCGGTGAATTGTCTCGATTGCTATGTCTAGAATTTCGCTATAAATTAGCTTCTTCCGTTTCATTATCTTCACCACTTCTATACTTTCTTCCTCAATTCATACTTCCAAAAGGTTTCTTAATATGCTCAATCCAGTTCTTGTTCTTGACCTTATATTGGTTATCGCCACAATCTTCCTTATTTTCCAACTCCCACCAGAGGAGTGTGTTTACTTCTATTATGCTCTAGGATTTATCGTGTTTTTAGTTCTCCCGTGTCTTTATATTGCTATATGCATTGATATACACGGTTTGTAATTTCGGTATTGTTATCGGGCTTTATATTTTCCCTTATTTGTCGAAGCTCTTTGCCTTTTTATTCTCCTCTCGACTCTAAGTAAAGCGAGTAATGGTCCAGAATTTGTAGGTATGAAGTTTCGAATGAACATAATGTTCTAAGCAGGAAGAAACGTAATATCATGATTTGATTTGTTATATTACAAGAATTACTGAGGATAGAACTATCAAGAATATATGTTCTTGATATGTTCAGAGATTAAGTAGAATGTAAGAGTTGTGTAACATGGCAAATGATGATTAATAAGTCTATGAATCATCATCTTCCATTAAAAATTTAGCATGACTTACTGTAATATAATCACGTTGGCCTAACGTCATTATATTATACTAACTCATGCTTCAATTCCCAACACTTCTTCAAAACATTTATAATTTAAACTTGAATTTTACATAATATAGAAACTAAAACAGTTTCCTTTATTATGTAACAAAGATATCGCAAAGAGATAATTTATTGCGGACAAGAATAGTTATGAAGATATCTTCAGAAACATCGAGGATATTTATGACGAAAGATACGATGATATCTTAGAATTTTCTAAGATCAAATGATAATGAGGAAAGTTCTTCTGTAAGGATTTAAGATAAGTAAGGAGCAGGGTAATTGCTAATGATTTCAGCAGATACTGAATCATCTAGATTCTTTGAATACAGGTTTAGTCCTTGAGATTTGTCCACAGCTTCCTTCATGTTTTGCTCAATCCGTCTTTCAATACCAGATTTTCTTTTGAGCTTTTCCAATGCATAATTCTTTATTATCAAGCTTCTGGTCATTAAGACCATCTACGGCCTTTGTTGCTTCATCAGCATTATTAGGGTTAACGAATCTGAATCGTTGGTTATAGTTCTAAGGTGTTTTCAAGAATTTTGAAGAATGTACAATGTAACATATTAATGTGAGATATAAATATTTCTCGGGTATTACCTACCCGTTAAAATACTTTCACTATCAACAGTTTGTACAACAGAATATTTAATTACAATCTTTATGATAATATACGTACATATATATTTTCCTTCAGATGTAATCATGGATTTAATGAGTTAATATAATATTAAACTCATTTGATTTGAGGTTGGAACAAGAATAAATAATCTCCAAAAACTTTTAGAAACTACATATTCTCTGCAGAGTATTTCTTCAATGTAGTTATGAATCAATACTTCTTCGTTTGTTGTTACGAGTATTCCTTGGTATCTATGGTGCGTATGATGTTGATGCTCGTGGCATAGACTGTGATGTTGAGGCTTGTGATGCGGATGTTGTTGTTGATGAAACTGATGGTGCTGATGCTGTTGCTGATACTGATGCAACTGCTGGTGCTTATAATGCTTGCTGTGTTGATGATGTTGGCGGTACTGTTAAGGCTGTTACTGATTCTGGTAGTGTCGTCGGTGCTGGTGATGTTGACGATACTGCTGGTGGTATTGCGGTTGCTGTTGGTATTGCTTATGGTGTTGATGATGTTGGTGATGTTGGTGGTACTGATGGTTTTGGTTATGTTGCTGGTGTTGCTTGTGGTATTTGGGTAGTAGGTGTGAGCCTAGCTTCCAAATCGTGCACTGTTTCCTCCAGGGTTTCTACTTTACACTCGAGTCTATGGATTTGTTCTACCCATTCCTCCGTAAGGTTTGTCAATTCTTGATATTTAGTTTGAAGTCTTCTAACTTCTTCTAATAACCCTATCTGGTTAGAGTTCGGGAGCAGAGGACGAATACTGTCTTGGGCTACATCGAGTTGACCTTCGTGGCGAAAAATCCTTGCGAAAAGAGTTAAAACGGTATTGCGAACAGGTTCGCCGGTAAGCGGATCGATTACTCCAGCGTTTGGTGGTAAGTTTAGCTCGTGATAAGGAGTACCTTCTTCATTTCTCCATAGGGTGAGTATTTCGCGAACCCATCCCCATTTTCTGAAGAAAACACGGTAATTGATCGGTGGGTGTGTTCCCGTCACACTGCCTTCGGAGCTAGAGGAACTTGAGGAATCAGGTGGGAAATCCATTTTATGTGTTTGGAATAGGGTTTGATATGAAATGGGTGTCGAATATTGAATGATATATTCGTCTCCTTAAATACGTATATATAGCAAAAGATTTCCGTGATTTACGGAGGAAATTTAGGAAAAGTTTTAGACAAAGTCTATTGAGATAGATATGATAAGATATGATAAGATATACTCCACGTATGAAATAATGGCAGTATGACGTGCGCATTTAAATGTGGTGGCGGAATTGGATAGTACTTAGGAAAGTGAGCAGAGTTCTTAGGTTGGCTCGGCATTCTAAGATAAGTAAAGTTTCTAAAGTATAGTATAGCATTTAACAGTTAAAGGCAACAAGTAAAGGCACTACGGTCAAAAAAAGTTGTAGTCCAACCTTGCTAAGGTACCTAATTGTATAAGGCACACATAAAATGCAATCCTGGTTCTCTACAACAACCTGGCTCTGATACCAATCTGTCACACCCCCAAATAGGGCCTGGGGTAATTGTGACTAATTATATCAAATCACAGTTGTATAAACGAGAACGACTCTACATGAGATGTTTTGTTGAGTTTTGCAGTGGAAGATAAATATGTCTTTAATTGATATGATATGTAATGAAGACTCCAAGCATAGTAAGCAATCATCATCAAAGCAGTAGATATACAGCGGAAGCAATATTTAAGTACCTGAGAATAAACATGCTTAAAAATTCAACACGAAGTTGAGTGAGTTCATAGGTTTGTCATAAATAATGATTTCAGTAATAGTGTTAGACCACAAGATTTGTTTTCATAAGTAGATCACTCAGATCCAGTCAAGTTGATCTCTCGTAGGATCAAAAAGTTATGCCAGTGCGTGATATTTAGACTAAACGTTGTTTTCCCCGTGACAAGTTGTTCTGTCCTTGTCGTTTAATTTCATTATCAAGTAATACAAAGACTTAGTCAAATGTATCGGGGACGTTACTCCCGATAGGCCTATCCCCAATAATTAAGAATGCCGCAGCAATTAAAAATATCACTGTAGGGACTTCGTCGGACATAGCCGGGTATAGCATAGTTTAACAGTTGGTACTGATATTTAGACTAGACTTTCAAGTTTACCCCGTACAAGTTATCGTTTATACTTGTCGGTTGGGGACTTGCTGGTCATAGCCTAACATATCACAGTTTAATAGTTGGTACTGATATTTAGACTAGACTTTCAAGTTTGCCCCGTACAAGTTATCGTTTATACTTGGCGGTTGGGGACTTGCTGGTCATAGCCCAACATATCACAGTTTAATAGTTGATACGCGTAAAACAGTTATAAAAGTTGTGCATGTATTCTCAGCCCAAAAATATATAAAAAGGGAGCAGATGAACTCACATTAAATAGCAGTTGAAGTATTTCACGCAAGAAGGAAAGTAAAGCAAGTAAGTGATCTGGATATCAACCTTGAGGTATAACCTTTGATTAGTTAATGTCTAACTTGACATAAAGTATGTTTATTATTATAGCAACTATATTGATAGTGACGGTTTTCTAGAAAAGTTCCTATTTCTCAAAAGTTTCTATTTTTGGAAACCTACTATTTATGAAAAACTTCCACTTATAGTAAGCTTCTAGTTTAAGAATGTTCGGGTTATAATTATTAACAAAGATGTTGTACAATCTCGCCCAAACTTCGTCGATAACATGCAAGTCACTCGAATGATCTATTGTTACCGAGCGGCCCAGGATCTCTTGACCAGAATCTAAGTCTTGGCATTCGAGATCCACAAGCGTCCCATAATGGTAACAAGGATCACCCTAGGCCACAAGTAGCGGTGATGTTTGTAGTCTTTATACGCTATCTTTAATTATAACCTTCACGTTAGGTGCGTATATACATATATAGTCATTAATTCGATTTTAATTATAACTCCTATATATATTAATTCATAAAAATAGTTTTATAAATTTTAGTAACATATATTACTAATTATAACATGTTATTTATTTTAATTTTAATTACATATAATTTATAACATTATTTACATGTTTCGGTAAAAAAATAATAAACCGAAGTAAATAGTAAAAAGTAAAAAGTAAAAAGTAAAAAGTAAAAACTAAAAAGTAAAAAGTAAGAAAATAATATTTACTAGTAGTAATTCTTCAAAGAGAGAATGAAAGAAATTTTGGTGTGAGTTTGAATGAGAAATGAGGGGTATTTATACTTGAAAAAATTAGGTAAAAAGAATAAAATAATTAAAATAAAAAGAAATATTTTAATTTTTAATGGGATTTTAAAATTCAAAAGTATTAAATGTTAGGTCATGGGATAATGCAAAAAATAAAATAATAAAAGTAGTTTTCTATTATAATTTTTAATTAAAAAGTAATTTATTTATTTATTTTATTAAAAAATCATTTATTTTAAAGATTTTTTTTATATATATTTTTTAAAATAAACAAATTGATTTACTACTTTTTCAAGAATATTTGTCATTATTTTTTTTATTCATAACAACAATACTGATAATAAAGATATTAATTATTGATATCTTGTTTAAAAAGGATATTAATAATAATAATATTAATATATCAAATTAATGCGTAATTATTTACAAATAATTTTTCGTGAATCGTCGGAATTAGTCGAGGTTAAATGAAATCATATAAAGATTGTTGTTTAAATTTTGCCGAAAATTTACGGGTTGTCACACCATCAGCCACCATTCAACTTGGGACTTTAATCTGATCAAAAACATGTTTTAGTCATACCGGGTGATCCATGGCTCGGATTTCGATGAACCAAACATGAATGTTCATCCAATCATCAATCCTAATACACTAGTACACCCTAGAGACTCTAAAAGTGGTCATAAAGTCAGACCAAACCTGAACACATTCATTTTTATGTTTTGATTTCAAGAAAACACCATTTTAATCATAACTAGAGCTCTAGGAATTGAAATAGCATGAATCCGGAGTCTAAATTCAATATCTTTATGAGAGCAACACATCTAAACAATTTAATTTTAGAAAAACATCAGTTAAGTTTAGAGAAATGGTCGAATAAGCTGCTGTCCCTAATCAATCAAACCGAAAACATGCTATAACAAGTGTTTCTATGCATACAATCAATAATCCAACAACATACAAGTACTATACAATCATAATAAACATTAAAAACAAAAAAATTAAATAAAAATCAAAAAGTTAGGGTTAGGGTGAAATGTCCCGTTCATATTGATTATAAATGTTCCATATTAATTGATTTCGTCGCGAGGTTTTGACCTCTATATGAGACGTTTTTCAAAGACTGCATTCATTTTTAAAACAACCATAACCTTTATTTTATCTATAATGGTTTAAAAAGCATTACGT